>NC_046970.1:7055940-7260940 GCF_009769545.1 Cyclopterus lumpus | reverse complement strand
GCCAGGTGTTAAAGTGTGTGTTCGTGTTTTTCATCCAGCGGGAAAAGGGCTAAAGATTTTGTCGAGGCAAACTATTCCACTCTCGTATAGCAAAGGGTGAAAGGCAGGAGAGACATTTGCACATAGTGCAAAGGGGATTTGGTAACTGACCACGGGGCGAGCTGGAGTTGATCTCTTGGTCAAAAAGTCAGTAATAGCAGTAAAATACACTTTGTATATAGCTATGGTATGCTTTATGTATGGTTTGATCACCTGAACAAATGGCTGAATTCAATATAAATTTGATAAATGTAATAATTTTCTGAAATGTAATATATCCTGCTTTGCTATTTTATTGTATTGTGTATATATTGTAACCTTGCTTGCTGCTGCTACAAACAAATTTCCCCCTGGGGATGAATAAAGTATATATCAATCATATCTCTACAGAAATCTTATCTCAAATCCAAATCTAATCCATCTGTACATCGTAATTTTCCACAAATGTTTGTTAACACATTGTTTTTGGGCATTGAAGGCAGGTAAAGGTTTTTGCCTGGATGTGTACAGGGAACATTTCCTTGTTCGTGGCCTTAAAACCCTGTTGGCCACCGCAGCGTGATCTCATCCCTACATCCCAGGGGCAGCCTTCCGTAGTAACTTGACGCTGAAGATTTGCGCCTGGTTAATGTTGTAACATATGGTTAGCGTTGTGAACCGGTGGCAGGTAGGTATAGGCATAATAAAACAAATTAGTGTCATACTATCACATGACAAAACATTGTCAATTGGTTTCATGCAGGAAACAAACTCCCGGCCCCCCGAGTGAAAGTTGTGTGTTTGTGTGAGCCATACCCCACCGCTTCAACCCGCCCTTAGAGGACCTCTTAATCCTAATACGACCTCCGATGCTCTTAAGCGTTTCATCTTAACATGAATGGGTTTATTTTCGAGTTAGGTTAAAACCTTGTGTGTCTCGAGTCCCACTGCCCACGCTTTGGTATTTGAAGGCCTGGGAGTGAGACCAGGTTGAACTAGAGTGTACCCCCACACATGTCCTCATATGGCTCCAGTGATATACTACACATACATGGGAGAGTTTGTCCCAGGGTTGGGTGTTCTCCAGTAAGTACCACAGAATGTTGTCATACATTATGTATATCTTTACTCCTCAGACTAAATATAGCCGGAATAAGTAACCAGAACCAAAAATCAGCTCGTCCAATATTAATTCTTAAAGTTTTCTGCAGTGTATTTTCTAAAAAGAAAATGATTTCCCACATTTTAAATCTTCCCTCAGTTGGAAGGAAAGAGAACAACAAGCACAGCCGATGTAAAGGCCCACAACAGACGAAATGGTCCAGGCTCTGGTCATCTCACAGCTAGACTATTGCAACTCCCTCCTGGCAGGTCTACCTGCTAATGCCATTTGACTGCTACAGCTCATCCAGAATGCAGCTGCTCGACTGGTCTTCAACCTCCCGAAATTTACCCACACTACTCCGCTCCTCCGCGACCTTCACTGGTTACCGGTGGCCGCCCGCATCCGCTTCAAAACATTGGTAGGCTACTAGCGTACCGTGCTGCGAACAGATCGGGTCCGGTCTACATCCAGGACATGGTCAAACCGTACACCCCACCTCGTTCACTTTGCTCGGCTTCTGCCAATCGGCTTGTAGCTCCTTCACTGCGAGCTAAACACTCAACAAAATCACGACTGTTTGCTGTCCTGGCTCCTCATTGGTGGAACGAGCTCCCCATTGACATCAGGACAGCAGAAAGTCTCTACATCTTCCGTCGCAAACTAAAAACACATCTTTTTCGACTATACCTTGAATAGGGAAGATAGCGCCGTAGTAGCACTCTAGTAGCACTTAAGTGTCTCTTACTGATAGCACTTTGTAGTTCAACACTTTAGTAGCACTTTGTAGTCTAACTTTATTGAAGAAATTGTACTTGCTTGATTCTTGTTGTTCTGAGTTTGGACTGATGGTTTAATGCACTTATTGTAAGTCGCTTTGGATAAAAGCGTCAGCTAAATGACATGTAATGTAATGAAATGGAGAACAATGGGGAGAGACAAAGAGTTTCAATTGCCGAATGCATATTTACTTTTGACGTGTAGAATTACGGCAAATGTTGCAGTCTGGAATTCGCAAAGTATTCGTAGGCCTACATAGCTGCATATGGATGGGAAAATGGAATGAAAGGGAGGAGGTGTTTGTTTTGTTTATGTGGGAGCGCTTGTTTAAAGGCTCCTGGTGGGGCTTTGACGCGCTACTGCCTCAGTGGCAAAAATCAGCATCAGTGGAAACAAAACCCCCACAGTGGATGATAAACAGTCTGGCTGGTGAGCACTCTGAGGTTGGTCGACGGCCGGTCTGAAATATCTTTCAGACTTTTTATTAGGCGCTACCTGCAGGCTGGCGTTTCTGAAATCAAAATATCTTGACAACTTTTGGAAGGATTGTCACGGTATTTGGTTGACACATCGTGTCCCCCGGAGGATAACTTGAGTTGTCATCAGGTCAAACTTTAAGACCAAACACCAGCAAATCTATTGACATTCACATCAGCCTTAGTACGTTTGTGTTTAGTGCTAAAAAAAAACTCTTCTGTATTGAATGGTAATTTAAAGAATCCAAATGCGTTTCCCTCTGAAATCCTCTTTTGGTAATCCCAGACATTTTGGTGGCTTTTCTCTAGAGCAGATGTGTTCAGCTGTTACACACAACCCAGTGGCGCCTACTATTGTATTTCTTTATTTTTTCACATGAATGTGGTCTTCCAGAATTCAAAAATAATTTGTCATCATGCAACACGGGGATGGATGCTCACTAAATGACATCACTAACAAAACAAAAATAGTGGTGCATTCTTGTAGTGCACATTTTTTTTAATTTGCATCATAAGCAGCAGCAACAAATACACTTCTTTGGGCACATGATATGGCCGACGTCTTCGCCCCAAAAAATTGACGTCAGGTAAACGTTGTCTATCAACGTTGACTGTGTTTAAGCACCGAGCATCCAGATGGAAAAACAGATTCTGCTGTTGGTCACTTGTTCCAGACAAAGGAATGTTGCTTTAAGTCTTGTGCTTCACGATGTACCCTCATGTTACTGCGTGCTCATGCAGACGTCCCGATACAACCGGGGACGTTACAGACCACATGTGTGTTCAAGGGCTGACACGTCTACATGTCAGCGTGCCATGTGTTAGTGTGATGATGATTGACGATTAGCATGGTGATAAAAGCAGTAATCACCCTGCCAGGGAACTGAAAGCACAGTGGTTGCTGCTATTTTCTTAAAGTGGTACTTTCTCGTGTGTGTGGGTTCGCAAACAAATGACATTTGTGTGTGTCTCTCATCAACAACCCCCTCGCCCAGCTGTCTATCCATCAAGATAGACATGGTTAAACGTGTGTGTGTGTGGCAATTGGACCGCCACGTGCACCGCCTTTCTACTACACGTACGTGAGCTACCGAGAATGTGTGACATCTTAAATTTAGACGGCGTTCCTGGCTGCAAAAACTGCTCAACCCTGCCATACCCAACGCAGACAGCGCCGCTCGAGTGTGGCAGACTGCGATGGCAACACACACACACACGCAAGGTGACTCATACATCTTAATTAGAAGCTAAGCAGCAGCGCGTTAGCATTAGCGAGGGGAGGCGATCCTGTCACTGCAGGCAAATGAGAACGGGCACTGTCATGCGGGTCACACACATGTATGCATGTGAAGCAAATGCATGGCCCTGGCCAATTAGTTAAATATCTGTGGAACGCTCAGACGAGCGTGTGCCCAACTACGCTCTCGCGTAAACACACCGGGATAGACTTTCAGAAAAATAAGAACGAAACAGGAGTATAAAATATAAGAAAGGTGAACATAGAACCTGGGCTCTGCAACTGTGTGTGTGTGTGTGTGTGTGTGTGGCCTCGGTGCTGTAATGACACCGCTCCTAACGCAATCTGAAAGACCCTGTTGTTCGGTTTTGACGACGTCAGTGGCATTTGTCGAAGTTCAGGAAACACGGACGCAGATGTTGGCATTTGGTCGGAGTCATGCGGGGATTTCGGGGGAAAGGTGGGTCGTAGGAGAGGGGGTGGGTGTTTACTGACGTCCCTGTTGCTACGGGGACAAACTGACCTTAAACAGCCCGAAGTGAAGTTGGTACAGGGAAATGTTCAGCTCACCTTAACGTCAAACACACACAAGAACATGTGCACCGTTGTTGAGGTTTTCTAACCATGAGGTACGGCCCGCAATCCGCCACACGTCAGCTCCTTTTCTAGTTATCCAACTATTCCTCGTTCCAATCCTCGTCAGTCATCATATTACCTTGGCCTTCGCTCCCAACTTCACCCAAACTCCTCCATCGGCGCAATGTCCATCCTTGCCTCCAATCTTATTCTGCCTTTTCCTTTTCTCATTTTGTCTGTTTAACAACTTCCATGGATCTGTTCCTCAGCTTCCATCCTTTTTCTTTTTCATTCCTGTCAAATTCCCTCCTTTTGTGTTTTTTTTCTGCTATCTATACATCCCTATTGGGGCTTTAACGGTTTGCATATTCGTATATCGCACCATCACAGATCTGGGGGTTATGGTCTGGTACAGGCAGCCGCACAAAGAACAAACAATATATAGATTGAACATGAAGTTCCCAAGTACAAGTTCCACGTAGGAAGTTTCTGCGGCACGCCGTAACAACAGCTACATAGCAAGTGTTGTGTATTAGACAAGGACGATGTGTCGGTGTTGCTCTACCTAAAGGGGATGTGAATGGAAACATCCAACATGCTAAATCACTGGGATAATAATAATGTTTAAATGTAACAATGGTTGAAGTAATTAAAACACTCTCCTTTTGTGTACTTTCTATTTCATAGAATGAGAGATGCTTTCCAGTTCTATTGCCTATTCTGACTTGTTGCAGTTTGGGAAAGTGTTAGTTCAGTAGAGTTCAATTTAAATGTGTTCCTTATTTTCTTTTATCCTACTATGTCTATTAAAGTTGCCAGTTGTCCAAATGCTGCCTCAGTCCCCAGCAGGAAGATATTTGATAGTTGCACTACTGTCTGTTCAAAATAAAGTCAACTGAATTGCACCAAATCGTGACTTTTTCACCCCTAACCCCTATCCCGGTGGTCACCAACCTTTTTAAGCCCAAGATCCCTGACCTCTGCCTTGGTGACAGGCAAGATCTACCTATTGAGGCGTCGAGAGAAAAACACTGTCCAGACTGGACTTACAACTTGAGGCTTTTTATTTGGCCTAATTGTAATTGAATGAAATCAAACACTTTGGTCCAGCTTTCAAATTGATGTGACCAAGAACAAATGACTCAATTTCAGTGCCACATAAAAAGGAAATTATTCGTTAACCGCACAGAATATGAACAAGAAAAAACACATTTGCAATGAGCAGGCTGCATGAACTACCAATATTAATGTTCATATCAACTGAAGTTACAACACAACAGTGACAACATTCTCAGTCAGTGCAACTAATGTAAGTGCAGTTCAGCTCTGTGTCCAATCACAATTCCATCAAGTCGTGACGGCTGTGACTGAACACTTCTGTGAGTGCCTTGTAGTTGGGTTCATCAGCACAGACAGCCAGTCTGAGGCAGTCTGTGAGCCACAGTGGAATAGAATGGACCGATCTACATTCTGCAACAGTAGCTGCACCTTTCCGCTTTGACATGATTTTAATTAGTCTGAAGTTGCTTTCGCGTTGCCTGTGGAGTCTGTCGATTGTGCACACGTCTCTTCAGTTGCATGCCCTTATAAGGACCCGGCGGGGCATTTCTGTATGCAAATCTAGGTGCATGAGAACGCACGTTCAATTTAAGAATCCTCATTCGGGGAGCACAGCTGAGATCACTTTGGCTGTGTAAGAACCCATTTGCAGGCGTTCATGAATCAGGCGGAGATCTTTTCTGACGTTGGTCTTCTGAAGTCCGAAAACATTTCAGAAGACACTTCAGAAAATGTTCGCGAATGAGCCCCGATGTGTTTCTGAATTTATTTGGGAAACACAGAGCGACAGGGAAAGTCTCAGAGATCAACCGCTGCCCTATCCCTTCCTCCTTTTCATCTCTCAGTGCACCCCCTTCCCTTCCACCCATTCTCTCTCTGCCCTCGATCTCATCCCATTTCCGTGCTGCCACTGGGCTTTATTTCCCAAATATGGCACTCTTTTTCATTCTTATGTAGACGATTCACAACCGTTCCCCTTAAACCCGGTAAAATGTGTACAAATGAGGTCCGACTCCTCAGCTGTTTTGTCTGCTCTTAAGAGTTGAACAGCAATCCATATCTCAAGTTCTCTTAATTGGCCCTTCTATATACAGCTGAGGACCATAACAAAAATACAAGATATAGATTTGGAGAAGGCCATACTTTTTGTTAATTGGACTTCTCATCACTTTGGCCTCAAGCTAATAGCTCACATCCAGCTGTCGCTCGGCTTTTAACCAACTCTAGGGAAACAGATCACTTTACTCACAATCTCTAATCTCTTTGCATTAACTCCCTGCGAGTTTTAGAATGGATTTTTACGATGTTGCAAATAACCTTTGTGGATCGGTATTGCCGGTCTCCTATGTTGCCATGGATGTAATTGAATATGAAGATAAATGAACGGATAAGGCTGCGGAACTCCCACTTTCAAGAGTGGTCTGTCCTTCACCCACCCTTTCCTCCACCCCTTCTTTATCCATCTTATCCATCTCTATTTCCCTTCGCTTCTTCCTGAACATTTTCTTCTGCCCCCCCCCCTCCCCCCCTCTAGATTTACTGTTCTTCCAACAACCTTGTTACTTCTCCACCCTCCATCCCTCCTTCACCCTACATCTCTCCATCCCCCATTTTTCTCCAACTGATGAGCTGAGTTGCAGCTCCACTCATCAGATTGCCTGTCTCTCCTCCCTGCTTTCTTTAACACTTGTAGAAATGACCTGACACATCCAATCCCAGGTTATTACACAGATGGGGCAACTCTCTCTCTCTCCCACCCTCTCTCTCTCTCTTGCACACACACACACACACACATACACACGGACACTCAAACATTTAGACCAAGAAAAAGCACATTTCCAGTGGCTGCTACACTCACACAAACACACACACACACACACACTATTACAGGAGCCCAAATGAAAATGAATTATGCATTCTGTCCTGCCACTCGTAACCAGTATATGATACATCCCCTTTTTCCACACAATTGGGCACACAGAAACGCATGCAAAATGGGAAAAGTTGTAAGCGCATGTATTCACACACTAAAACGCACTAAAAGGCATGAATGTATTATTGATGCGAAACCTCAAACAAGCACGAGCCCATCATTCACAAACATGTTGCATCATCGCGGGCTTACTAAACTCTCCACCGTCGAATACTTGACGGCTCCGTAAGCGCTGTGATTTCTCCTGGCGCGCGAGGTTGTCAGCGCCCGTGTTTGCCGCAATCTTTGTTAACGACGTGCCACCCACAACCAACTCCTCCTCCTTCCCCCTCCCTCCGAGTCCGTACCAAGGTCGTTGGCCTCCTTCCTGGCTTTAGCATTCTCCTCGTATCCCCCATAATCCTCACTGTTTAAGCCTTAGGTACAAATACATTCTATTCAAGCCGTACCAAGGGGTTCGGTAATACCCAGCAGAGTGTGTCTTTGTGTATTAGTGTGTCTGCTTAGTAATGTGTGCTTGCATACACCTCTCTCTCTGTGTGTGTGTGTGTGTGTGCGAGAGAGAGTGCGCGCACACACACACCAGTGTCTGCGTGGGGCTTTGTGTTCTAACACCCATTGGTGCTTAGTATTCTCTCCGCCACGCGTCCTTGCATCCCCGTGCTTATTCTTTCCCTCTCTGTTGTCCTCTTTCAGATGAGAGCACCAGTGGATGATGAGTAGAGGAGAGAAAGATGGAGTGAGAGAAAAAAATAAAAAGGAAAGAGAAACAAAACGCAGGTGAATAAAGTTTATACAGCGTTACTAATGTAACCTTAGCGCCATAGTGTGCATTCTTTCATAGACAATTAAAGCAGGTGCAGCTGTTGGGAGTTCTAAAAGGGAAATTGTTGTGGCGAAACGGTAAAGGCTGGATGACATACATATGCAGTGGGGGTGTACTGGAAGGTTTCCAACAACTTGTAATCTTCATATAAACCAATAGGAAGTTTGGTTCATGTCACAGTAAACTGATACAAGTCATGCGATACATAGTTCCGCCACGTACTTGTGCTTTTAGCCCACAGCATGCATCGTGATCACCGGCGATTAACGCTAGTCCGACAGTGGGAGGAAAATGGCAGCTCATAGCAGCACGAAGAGCAGTTTAATCCACACTAAATCTAATTTGGTGTGTTCTCCGGCTGCTGCCGAAATGTGTCCCCCGCCAGATGGCGAGGCTCGCAAGTCACGGAGGGAGCAGACATGCCTCACAACATCCTCGAAAGAAGTATTGAAAACAAGTTTTACTAAGACCAGTCAGTAAATTAAAAAATATGCAGCCCAGTCCCGGCGACATAGTCCGTGCCTACACGCAGAGTCACCCAAAATTGCTTCCACATGTAGGGCAACGCCTCAGAAGATATCTGCATTTCCACTGACCTGCTAGATATATTGTCAATGTCAATGACTTCATATATGTTGTTTCCAGATCCGTGAAAATTGTGCTTATAACTTTGTAACATGTTCAATACAGTCCCAGGGCGTTTTTGAATGGGCCCTGCTTGGTTTGCGTTGCGTCTCTGTGTGATTGGGGCATGTTGGGTTTACATTGGGCCTGGATTTTTGTCTGCTGCTGGGTCCGTGTTCACCGTCAATGATAAATGATAACATAAACCTGTCACTGAAAAGAAAAATAATCTCAAACATACAGACTGCCCATATACCATTTACCGTCTGGTGTTTTATTCAACTCTATATTAATGATGCTTATGATAATCATGTTTCATGAGATGTCAGATGTCAGTACTTCCCTGTTTATCTTCTAACGGTCCGATGCTGGTTGCAACTAAATTTAACCGGCGCCTCTGTTGTGCGTAGTTGTGGCTTGGCGGTGCGCATCATCGCCGCAGTTAGTAGAGAATGCAGATGGAACAGAGACCTGCTGCTGTCAGATGGCTGTAAGGAGAGTCACCAGTGTGAAGTCATTATGGCGATCACCACGAACGGCAGCCCAGGCTCGGATGGAACACAGTCCCCTAATGACATTTGACATTTGACTAAAGTGTTTGCCTCCCCAAGTCGGCACATAAGGCCCACAATCAATCATATGGGATTGTCGACATATCCCATACGATTGCACTTTTACACAATAATGAATAATAAGTGTGTACAAATTTGAGTTTGAATGTATGTCAGGCAAGATCAGGCAATTTTGTAAATGTACTACATTTTAGTCTTGTCTTTTTTTTTGTCAACAATATTGCACGTAATTCCTGTTATTCTTTAGTAACGCGGGTGCCGTCTCGTCATCATCTTCGCCTCAGTCTTATAGAAAAATAGGGTCACATTTTCGTAAGTTTTAATTTACAAAATGAACACTGTCCCCGACTGAATCAGTAGCTTGTATCAGTGGAGCTCCTCTATGGTGAGTATGTTGTCAGCTCAGTAGCGTGCCGCTTGTTAAAAGCCCTTTTAAAGACCACGAAATCCACAGAAACAATCAATCTGATAAAAGCCTTATGTACAGTGCTATATATTAGTTGTACTGATACACAGCTTGGACTCGCAGTAGAATGGCATTCCTACTGAACTGAAGTCAGCACCAAACGTCCCGGCCATATGAACTGTGATGCTTTTACTTACTGTTGGACGTGCATTTAAAAGGCGATGCAACCAATTGGTTTAAGAAAAACAAAGTGAATGAATGACATGGTCAGTGACTATAAATCTTTAAACTGAACATATCAAAGTGGTTGGAATCTGCATTCCCACCTCTAGTTGCTAGTTTGCCGGTGGGAAGCTTTTAATGTGAAGCAGCGACAGCACGAGATGTTCAGTTTGCATCAGCAGTCGGTAGACAGTCAACAAAGGCTGATATCTGAAAGTACAGGAACACAGGACTGAAACTACATTCCAAAAAGGCAGAGATTTTGGTAGGAACTATAAATACTGAGATCTGAACAAATGGAAAAATCCGATGAATCTCCTGAAATACCCTGAAGGTCATGGTCGTGGTTATAGGTCTTGCTGAAATATAGCGGAGAGACAGGATCGCAATAACACAGACACAATTTGAGGTTAAACCTGGGGGACTGGTGGCCTGTAACAATAGGAGCTCTACTGTAGACCCAAGTTGTTGTTGTTGTACCCAGAGGAAACAGTAAAGACGTCTGGAAACATTGTGAATGTGCGCACTAGAACATCAGCAAGCATGACTACAGGAATGTTCGGACTGCTTAAACAAAAAAAAGCACATTTTCTTATGTAATTTCCTGTGTCACGTGTGTTGGAGACGCAACCTAGTTTGGAGAGTTGCATCTATATGGCAACCCAAGTTTTGGGAAACTGTCATATAAAAAAAAAATAATATTTAGTCTAGGTATTGACCTCAAATGGTTCTGGGGAGGATAGTCGCCGGTCAGCTAGTCTCGCAATTTTACTTTTTATAATCTTTTTCAAATCGATGGTGGCCATCAAGACACAAGTTTGGAGACGATACAGACTCATTGGGGAGCTGTGAAATATCTTTGCCAATCAGTCATGTAGTGTACAAACAACACTTCAAGACTCACTTAAACAAGACAGCAAGTTGTGTTGTGTGAACACTACAGGGATGTGAGGACCGTGGTGTTATTGAACCTTCTCTGCAGCTTGATTAGGAAGTTCAAAAGAGGCACATGTTCATCATTGCAAACTTGTAACTATTGTGTGAACTCACCAAATGACATGTCATTATTAGCATTGACTGAAGTGGTCTTTGCAATCAGTGGGGGACACTTGGCCTTAAGGACTGTTGAAGTGGATAGAAATGTGAGTAAAATCACTCCATTTATACAGGAATAGACCATCACCTACAACATTTTAAATAATGATATGCTTGTATGGGTGTTTTGTAACTACTTCGATTGCCGTGCAGAAATTAGGTAACGCTAATGTCAAGTGGCAGCTGCAATTTCAACATGGAAAAACACAAGTCTAGTGGGCTGGAAAACAGTAAACGTAAAAAGAAAGCTTCAGATGTAAGATCCAGACTCTGCTAACCCTGTACAGGACAAATGTCTCCAAGATTAACAAATACTGTTCATCCCATGTCTTTCAGTCAACATGTTCTCATGGCAGACTGTATCTGATCCTTGTCAGCAGCTCTGACGGAGAATGTAACTTATTCCTCAAATGTCAAAACGGAGGGGCACAAACATGCCCGAACATGCCATCACTTATAAACATGGACTCACTCATCCGGTAGTTACTGACTTAATCAATGACTTTTCTTCGCTAAATAGCAAGCAGATGTTTGCCTCAGTTTTGTGCTGCATTAAGCTGTGTGATCACAGCGGTGGCCCTGCCGATTGCTGTTTTGACCTTTTTAACAGAACAGTAATGATGACCCTACTTCTCATTTGATTTATTACCTCAGTCAACATGAGTTGATGGTCTCAATCTCTAGTTTCAAGTCTTCTTTGATACAGCATGATGTTCATTTAGTAAGTTATGGTCCCATTTAGAGTAAAATAGACCTGTTTTAGGATGTGGCTACCTTGTGATTGATTGGATGCTTACACAGTGGTTCATGAAAGTTAATCATAGTATTTTGGTCATCTGAAAATGTTTTATTTAGGGTTGTCCATCCTATCCTCTCGTGTTGCTTCTGGTTGCAAAAAACAACGATGATGACGGGCAAAAACCAAGATGGCGACAGACAAAATGCTAAATTTGATGCGTCACGGTTACCACTTTTTATATACACAATATTGCCTTTGCCAACCTCATACACAGTACAGTTACGCATTCAACATTATAGTGTTGTATTTCCAAAAATTCAGTGAACACAAAACTCACCACAATAACAGTGTAATCATTTTATTCTTCAGTCCAGATTCAAATGTACCGAATTATAGGTGTGAAATCACCTTTTGATTGATCATTAACCCCCTTTTGAGGTCCCACTACCGTCTCACTCAACAAGGTAAAATCAAACTATGTTTCTTCTGTGAAATAGGTACGATTGTAACGTAACTGACGTTAGTAAAGTACAGAGGTTCCATAACAAATGTAAGGTATTAAAAGTCAATGTTTTCACATAGGGGACACAAACAGTGGTCTCTTATGTGAAAGTCTTGTGTTCGTTTGTCCCAACCCAATCCCATCCATCATACATGGACTTTCTTGCTGTCTTTACTACGTTAGTTGCTCTGACCATGTAATAATTACGTGTAGATCGTGGTTTACTCTGGAGTTAGTTGAAAGCCCAGTACATCTCATACAGATGCTAAAAAGTGCGTTCGTATGAGAGGCTGAGAGGGACTGAACAATTGTCAATTTTTTTAACGAGTTGGGAGTGAGAATGTGTTTTGGAACAACTGATCTCGTGGGTCCACAATGGATCAAGAAAATTAACACCACCCGGTCTCTAAACATTTACACTAGAATTTTCCTCCTCCACACACCCAACCTCAGAAACCCAATCAAGTAATCATAGCCTAAAGAAATCTGCCTAATTCACCCATGCTGCAAGCCAGCCCTGTACACCAGCTACAGCTGTCTACTGTATGCACAGACATGACACAATTACATTATTGGTGTGCAAGAAGGCAACCAACTGGGTTTGAAACTCTCAATGGTTCAGCAGGCCAAGAGTAGAGCAGGGACCCTGCAACATACCTGGAATTAAGTTTTCAGAGTGAGCTGCGTTAAAAGGCTCCAGAATATCCAGCAGCACCTTTTGGGGTTAACCGACCAACGTACTAAACTCCACAAAAGTCAAGGATAGCCTTTAATGCATTTGTTTATGCAGTAGCCGCACGGTCAAGCGAATTTCTAAGCTTACTTATGAAAATGCCAAATTAGGCGCCTTTAAATAAACTTGTTTGGTTTGAAGCGCTATTGGCTACGCATGGTTTTATTACAATGTGTTTGAATTATTCTTTCATGTAAGCTATAGGATTGGCCATGTTTCATGCTGTCCCGGAACAATGAAAACATAAAAAATATATCCGAGACGACCCCATCAGCATAAGGTATCGAAACAGTCATGTGAGTTCAGTGTTCGCCTACGTCTGAAGGTATAACGTCATTTCTATAATCCATTTTGGGCATCAACTTTTTTTTGACAAAGGCTAAAACCAACACAAGCAACCGTAAACAATTAAGGAAGTTTTATCGATTTTAGTCTTTGCTTTTCTAATGCATCACTTCCAAATGTGCATAAAAATGTGAACACCTTACAACGATCTACAACTGCAGTATTTCCCGCTACCTCAGATGGGTATGTTGGTGCAACGCTTGTGTCAAGGTGGCAACAGCTTTTATGAAGCATGTTACGAGCCACGCAAGTGGTCGGACGGTCGGCTCGGAGCTGATTGATGCCGGCCGGAGCGGCTCTAATGCTGTCTGGCTTCTAGCATACAGAATGTGACATTGGTTCGGTCTGAGGAATATTGATCTAGAATGGTCCTCGCCTAGCGTAGATATGGAGGGCTGTATTGATGTTCGCCATGGTTCTCATTTCAAGCTCATCTCACCCCACCTCTGTGTGTGTGTGTATGTGTCTGGGGCGGCAGCAGTGCCGGAGGCTACTCAAGTGTGAAATCGCACGACGGTTTTTCCATTGCGCTTCATTTAGCTACACATCGCCCATCTCTCATTCCTGACAAGTTGCTTAACTGCTCCGAAATGCGAGCGCCTCGGGGTAGGGTGGCAATGTAGCCCAGTCAGTGTACAATGAGCTGTTTGGCTGTGTGTGTGTGTGTGATTGTGAGGGCTAAAGTGAGAGTCTAATAAAGCCAGCAGCTGCCATGGAAACCAGGGCAGAGGCTAACTCATCCTCAGTTTCTAGGGACCCATCAGGGCCTCAGCTATGGTACAAACATATGCGTACGCACACACACACATACACAAACGCACTTACACACAACCGTTTATCAAAGGCATGGCAAATGACTCTTAGAGGGAGGTCTCTCATACAAGCTCACGTACGAACAGCGGACGGAGGGCCGTGAAATAACCTGTAGCACCACGAGAAATGGGGAAGCAAGCTGCCTGTTCAATAACCACTCTGACACCGTCTTCTCACACACACACACACACACACACACTGTTGGTACTCCAACAGCATGACATGGGAGTCAGGATGGCTTAAGATGCTCAATATCCAGCTGTAGTCCTCTCCCTATACTTATCAAATATGTGTGTGTGTGTGTGTGTGCGCGCGCACACACAGGTGTGTAAAAGAAGGTAGATAGGAGTGACAGGGCGCTCAGGTTGATACTATGACAGCAGCATTCTCCATGTGACAGGTTTATTGCATTTCTAAACTCTGTTTACATAAACCTTCAACATCCAGCCACACACACACACACGCCTATATATATTCATAAATGTGCATACACACAAACATCCATAGACACTCCTTTATATGGGCATAGACACGCACACACACACCACATCATCATCATTCCTCCCCTCCCTGTCGCTCAGACAATGAAAAGGGCAAAGGAAGCCAATCAAAATGATCTCTCATAAGAATATTACCCATCAGGCTGTGGGGGGGAGGTGTGGTGGCTGGGTTAGATGGCTTGCCAAGCTTCGCCTGACATTTATAAAATGAATTGCAGGCCGTACACTGAGGAAATGGCTTGTGCCTGGGCATTCTCTGACGCAGGTTCTCCACCCCCTGGTGTCGCACTTGACAGATCTCATATCTCCACTCTGGATGCGAAATTCCGGCAGAAAATTAGACGATTGCAATTGAAAGCGTGATGGAAAAGGAGATGGTGGAGAAGGCGACACTGATGGCCGCCTCGGGTGTCACTAAGGTGTCACAAGATGAGGAATGATGGCAACAGTTAAGGTGGGCGGCTGGCTTGTTTCCTTGACCCGGAGTGCAGATTCAGTTAAGTCGGACAAGATTACTCTTAAACGATCCCTGTGGGGTTATCGGCACAACGCAGCAGCGGTAAGGATAAGAATAAGACAAATGGTGAGCCGAGAGGATGATGAAAATAATGAAAATGTACACCAAAAGCTTAACAAGACATATCGCTACTTCTTCAATCATCTCACTTTCTGCTAAACTAACACATTCTCACTCCCAACTCGTCAAATACCGGCTTGGTCAATGTCCCTATTGCTTACTTTACACAACCAGAGATTATGAAAAGATTGTGGATTTGGGGAACAACTAAGTTTGTAACATAATTGACGTTTTCAAATGATGGAGGTTACGTAACAGAACCACGGTAAAGTAAGTCAATGTTGACTTACTTTCACTTGGGCCAAGAATGGCGGTCTCCTGGGTGAAAGTCCCATGTTTGTATCACCCATCCAATGCAAATGTCTCCTTGCACAATACCAATATACGAATAGTTGCTTTGATCATCTTATAATGACGCAGATAAACAAACAAACCTAAACTACTTAGGTTTAGGCAACAGGAATACTTGGGGAGGTTTATGAAAAATTGGGTTTTGGGTTCAAATAAGTATGTTTGTTAACTCACATACACAGTACAGTGTTAGGTACGCACATTACAAGACAAAGTAAGGTACAATTAGTCAACTTTAACTTGGTTTCACTCTCCGGTCTCCTCGGGTTTCCCAACCTTCCACCCTGACCTAAGCAGACTTTCTCTGACCATCTAATAATGACCAAGCGAGTTAGCTTCACAAATAATAAGCTAATTTAAAAAATTTTTCATGATCCTTTAAGCCCACTATCGTCTGTAGCCAGAAACTGAACACTTTTAGTCATGTTTTCCTTGGAAGAAGTGAAACAAGTGCATACACCTCTGACTAACTGGTGTAATCTCAGGGGGCTTTGTAACACCTACATAATGAAAGAGTAAATGAAAATGGCACCCCACAGCCCTAAACCCACAATGAGAACAAGGGAAAACCACCCACCAAAGCCTCATTAAGAAAAGGAGAAACTTTAGACCAGGATTTCACAGGCAGGGAATCTGCTATCAGAACAGTACAAAGCGTAAAAGTGCAGAGAGTGGGCAAACAAAAAGAATGAAATAAATGTCAGCTCTATCTTGGTCAAAACCATGGATAATAACTATTACAAGATGTAGTTTATATTTTCTATCCGTTTATCGGGTAAAAAAACGTGACACACAACTTATGGACTACGATACGGTGCAGGGGGTCCACCGACCATTTTCTAATTCAAGATTTTAATTAATTCACAATGGGATTTTTATTTTTATACTTTTAATGTAAATGGGGTGTAAGAGGTAAAAAGCCTCAAAATAGACTATTAGAGCTTTAAAAAAAAATAGTTATGACATTCTGCTAATATTAATACATTAATAATTTAATAAAGTAAGAATTAATACATTTAATAAAAGCGTGGATTTGGTCTGTGCTGCCTTTTATCAAGGTTGAGAGGAGAAATAAAGTGTGTTGCCTCGGTTGAAACTGCACAGTGTCACAATATGGTGTACACACAACGTGATTGGAGGACGCCGTTATTTGTGGTGTGAAAGAAAACGAGACCTCGCTCCGGAAAAACAGATGCCCCTTTTTCGTCGCGTAATATTCTCATTCTGTGCAAAAGTACCAATGACAAAAACAGGAAGAAAAGAAAATGTTGACTTGCGAATTGAATGCACCAAAGGAACCTCCCTCACCCACTGTGTAATGGCCTTGATGAGGTAATCTATCGTTTCTTGGAGTTCTATATTGTTTGCTGACAGTTAAGTGGAACATGTCACTTGGATGTGACCTCATTAGATTGAGGACTTGAGGACCTGAAATGCTTTGAAATGAATTCATTTTAATTTCCTTGATTACATGCCTGAGTGGGCAAACATAATTGTTGCAGCAGCAGCAGAGAATAGGGGTCACTGTAAGTAACAAAACAAAAATGAAACCCTGTTGGATTACCACCTAATGCGTTTTCGCGTGAGTAGATCCCATGCAAAGTCAATGCACAGACACGAATGGTTGCGTAATGCGGCGAATTTTCGCCAGGCAGTGCGAATGGCGCGAGTTGAAATATTTCAACTTTGGCGAAAAATTCACCCTACGCTGAAAGCCAATCAGCGTTGAGACGCTCCACCCGCCTGGCTGCTGCTGCTCTGGTAGCTCTGGAAGCAGAAGTTATCGAGACGTAGTCGGTGAAAGTCACCGAGCTGTGTGAGCCCACGGATGATGTTATGAAACCAAACACGAGGGCGTTTGATGTACAGACGTTTGTGGGATGTCCACAACAAGTATAAAGCGTAAATAGTGGTCATTTATACCGTGGTGGATGGCGGAAATGATAACCGTTTCCACGGAATAAAGCCACAGAGATAATCTACGCCCCCCTAAAGCATGAATGACGTGAATAAACCACAACTTGTCGGGCGAGTAAACTCACGCGATGGTGTGAACGCAGTATTAGTTTGCACCGATCTACAAATTAAATCACTGCCAATTTATGACATGTACAGCAATAATAGGATGAATGTAAAGCCAATAAACATCATATTTTTATTCTCTTACTCTCTGCTGTGGAGCTGTCAATAACTCATTTGGAATTTGGTCAGCACGCGATAAAGGCAGACTTGAAGCTTTGCTGTAATTGCAAATGACTTGTACTCTCCTCCAGTTGTTACTTGTTGTCACCGCAGCGTCAGAAGTGTGTGTACGGATGCTGGACTAGGCAAGCCACTGGGAGTTTCTTCTACACAGCGGAGCAAAGAGGGAAACTTTGCGTACTCCGTAAGCCTGTTTGTCAAGAAATGGTGAACAGCTGAAGGTGATCATAACCATTAACAGCTTAGCCATTCTTATAGCCTTTAATAGGCGCTTAGCGTATGCTTAGAGAGCACATTTTCGCACCAAAATTAATTAATCCCACCTAATTGATGCTTGCCTACCCACCATGTAATCTCATTAAAGTGGACCCATAGAGCATAATTACATGATTTGATTGTTTTCTCGACATTGTTAACAGTAGCTTAAGACATGGATTGCATGTTCCGACCGCCACTTTGTGTACAAGCAAATTTTTCTCTCTCTCCCTCTTGAGAGTGGCATAACTTAATGTCATGAAAGTTTCCGTGACTTATTCTCCCCTTTTTATAAAGTCATCTTGTTGTTGCGAAGCAAAATGCGTCCAGTCAGACACCCATTGATCTGTCCAGCTGTGCTCTCATTCATGTTGTTGCTGTTCGTTGTCAAACAAATGGATGCCTTCCAGACAACAGGTGTCCACAGGTTAAATATACCACAAACAATAATGTACTCCAATGTAGTGGATAGCAGCAATCAGTGGCGGCTGGTGGAATATTTTTTGGGTAGGTCCATCCAATCAATTTCGGCAAACATCCCAGTATGATTCAATGCAAAAAAGTATCAAACACACATTTCTACTTTGTAGTTAAATATTTAACATTTATTCCAACACTGACATAATAAGGGCATCTTATTCATATAATTCAGTATATTCAATTTTAAAGTTGTACTAAATATACACTAAAACATCGATGCTTTTGCAACTCTTTTGGCACGAAGGAGAATCCTAATGGATTGGAAGTCCCCTCATCCCCCAAATCCTTCTACAGTTGGTAGTCGAGGGATCTGGTGTTCTTTTTAAAATGAGAGAAAAATGAAGTCCTCGCTGCGGGGGCATCCTGAGAAATCCAATTGAATACTCTTTTTAGATTCATAACTCTTTTCTGTTACCGTGGGCTATTTTTTTTTTTTTTTTTAGACTCCTAACTTGTTTCTGTTTTTTCTTTAATACCCTCCTGTATTTTATTTATTTTGTGTATACCCCTTGAGTTATTAATACTGTAATGTTCTGTGTTGGGGGAATGTGGAGGTAGGAACTTGAGGGGGGAACGATGGAGGGGGGAGAAAATGGAACATAATATACCCCAAAAAATAAATGCAACCCTAATGCGTGAGATAACGTGTTACCCTCAAGACAGAATTAAGAACGCAGTTTAGTTGTGTTGGAATGTAAAATTGTAGGTGACAGGATTTCTTGAAGAATTTACTTAATGTTTCTTTTGCGGAGAGTTATATAAGAAGATCAATTACTCTCATGTCTTTGTACGGTAAACCTGCAGCCAATTAGCGTAGCATACCATAAAGATTGAAAATATTGTGAAACAGCAAGCTAAAACAAATACACTTAAGACATATTGAAAGCTATATAGTCAACACAGTATTCCTTGTATGTGTTAATGTGTGAAAAAAAGGTTTTTTTTTGTGCTGGAACTATTTCTTTATCGGGCCAGTGTATCATGGAGTGTCCACTGGTTGGCAACCTCTGTTGCCAGGTCGGTTTGCCCGCAGTGTTGTGCTACTTTTTAAGTGTTGACAGGGTTAGATTTTTTTGTCTGCTGGTTGGGTAGACCTATTTTGCATCCAAATTACATTATTAATATAAATAAATGAAAAAATAGAAAATCTCCTCTTGATCGCAACCATGAATGTAATAAAAGAACTAGCGAAGCAAGGTGACCCCGCAGGAAGAAATTACTTTCAACATCAGTCGAAATAAGGTAGGAGAGAAAATACATGACCTATGCACACGTGTTTTTACTAAAAGTATATGAAGGAAATATTGCGAGGCAACATGATGAGATGCTTTAGTTTGAAATAAGGTATTGCATTAATAACTACAGTAAATGCATGTGAAGTAAAAAAAACATTGCATTGGTGTTGTCCAGACAGGGAGTTGGGACGAGGGAGAAAAGAATCTAAAGCCAAGGCAGAGCAACAGGATGGTTTGTGTGTCGACACGTTCACAGAGCTACATTCATGATAATATACTGCGTCTAACTGGTTTGACGGGCACATTTGGAGTTCTGCTATTGGGCTGGTTTTTGTCACACGGACCCGGCAACACTCCTCAGCGACAGTAAGATCAAGGCAGTCGCTGCACCCCCCGATTACCGCATGTCACGGCTGGTGGCAGCAGGCAAACCCAGAGCTGGTAGAGATCGGATACACAAGCCTGGAACTCAAAGGCGCGACGCACTCTGTGACTTTGACGAACTTTGGCATGGAGTGTGTGGCAAAGGGCTGGTTATTAAGCGCTGGGCTGATGAGGGAAAGTGGAAACAGGTGTGTAGATGGTTGATGGGGAAATGAGGGAATGTGCGAGGGCATCTGGTGGATGGATGGAAAACGGCAATAAAGAAGGCCTTGGGAATAGTGGAAATGTAGCTGACGAAAGGGACTAAGGCAGATTGACCATTAATATTTATTACAATTAGAGAGCTTTAGAGGTTTTGGCAGGTGTATTCATTTATTTTTTTACTTTGGACGGACCCAGGCTAGCTGTCAACATTTAGGCCCATCAGCTCCTCGCTATATATTCATATTTAGCACACAGAAATGAGGGAGGCATCGATATTCTTCAAGACAGAAAGTTGGAATATTTCCAAAAATCGACTAAATTTCCAAATGTAATTTTAAACAATATTGTTTCAAAAACAGGGGCTTGGGGAGCACATCTTTATTCCCCAGTTGATTCATTCTAACCAGTTGGTGCTCGTTGGCAGGGTGTGTAATCTTGTTAAATGGAGTCAAGTCACGCGTTTTATTGAACTCATTCTCACTGTTAACTCATCAAATGCCGCCGCTCGCTCAGTCAGTGCGCCATCGGGGCCGCACGAGGCGTGAGTTTTTATTGTGTCAGTATACTCTCGTTAAATGTGTCCCTATCAAAATGACAGAACTTCTTCGAAACACCGTTCACCTGGACGGGGCGTCCTGTGTTTGTTCGTCACAACCACCACCCATCCCGCCCAGACTTCACGCACTTCATACAACATCGGGTGCTCTTACCGTCCGCTAACGGCGCAACGGGGTTTTAAAATGGCGTTGGTTTAAAGCCCGCCTTGTCGCACACTCCGTGTCGGTGTTTGACGAGTTGGGAATGAGAACGCGCCGGCTCAAAAATGTTACGCGGTTAAGCTACGGACCTCAGTCTTGTGCTTCACCGTGGCTTTTTCTGCCCCTTAAAGGATTTTCCCAAGGTCCAGGCATATTCACCTCTGCACACTCCTTCTCGTTGTTGTCGTCGTCACGATGATCTGGAAATTTGTGTCAAAAATAATGAAATCAGCGTGGTCAGGACACTTTTTAGAAAATGCCCCTGAGTGTCAATCTAATCTCCTAAGATTGTAATGCCTGTCGATTTGCCTCATTTGAATTTTGGAAAACTGTCTTGACTCACATTGTCATTATCACATGCTGGTCTAGATTCTGTTCTAAAGGGAGGGGGTGCTCTCAGGGAAACACTGAATCCTTGGGTTACTTTTGAAAAATGTTAGCCAATGGCAGTTTTGAATCCCAAAATAAAAGTGGAGCTTGTGTCTGGAACAGTGTGCGTTTAATCCAGCTACTTTAACACAAGAAAAAAGCTTATATGTGAGCACGCACACGCGCATGTAGACACACACTGACAAGGGACAATAGACGCAGAGGGGACACCTGCTCGCCCGATACACCCTCCTTCCCCTCCTCCTCCTCCTCCTCCTCGCTCCCTCCCTCTCCTCCATTAGGATTCAGCTGAGGGTTCGGCTCCATGAGTAGGTTAGCCATGCGTGTCGAGGCGAGATGCAGTGAATGATAATGAACTATGCAAATGTGTGTGTGTGTGTGTGTGTGGAAGAGAGGAGGTGGTGTGCTCGACTCTATCGCTCCCTCCATCCATCCATTCCTCCTCCACCTCTTTCTCGTTGGTGGTGTGTCGGCTGGAAGGACGGCCCCCGTGCTCTGACACACTCGGGCGCACACACGCAGCAACACACACCTCCGCGATGTGTCACTACCCATTCCACCTGCTTCTTCCCGTCATTCTCCACGCTCCGCTCCATCGACCTACGCTTGCTCTTTTCCCTCCTTTTTTGTTGTTGTTGTTGTTTTGTTTGCTCTCTCTCTGTCTTTTCTCTCCACCCCTCCTTGTTCTCATCCCCACTCCATCCTCACCCCTACGCTGTGTGTCACCGCGGCCGGGGAGAAAAAGACAAACGCTCCGGCCGACGAGAGAGAGAGAGAAAGAAGAAGAGTCAAAGAGGAGAAGTGTGCGTTTGGTGCGCAGCAGCAGTGCCTCCATCCACCTTGAGCCCGACTCTTCTTTGATGGAATACCCCGGGACCACGGAGGGCAGAAAGAGGGAGAAGAGAAAGTGGAGGTGAAGGAGGACCGGGAGAAGAACACAAGGACTGAGAAGGTTGGACGAACAGCGCTCGCCTCAGGAAGGGTACGGTGACACAAACTAAAAGCAAGAACAAAAAACACATAGAGCAAGCCAGTCATTTATCAAACAACTTCAGCTCCTCTGTTCCTTTTGGCATTTTTGGCATTTTGCTTTTCATCTCCCGTCTCTCACTCGCCTCTCTCTTTCTCTCTCTCTCTCTCTCTCTCTCTCTGCTGAGTTGTGTCCACGGGCTCTGTTAGGGATTTCTTTTTGACTAATTTGAGAAACTATTCTCCGGACTCGAGCGGAGTAGAGTCTCTTCTCTCCGTTTTTCTTTTTCATTCTAATTAATTCCCCCATATGCAGTCCCTCAAAGAACCTCTCTCTCTCTCTCTCTCTCGCGCTCTTTCTCTCCACGCTTTCTGTTTTTTGGTGTTTTTTTTTCCTCGCTCCATCTGTCTGCCTTTTTAAGAAGCAAATAATTGGATGTTTGGCTTCTCCGTGGCTGAGCCGGAGGATTGAGGCTGCACGGCACTCCACACACAGACACACACACACACACAATTACGCACACACACAGGCACATACACTTGGAGCTCAGGGTGTGTGTGTGCGTGAATGCCCGCATGTGTGTGTGTGTGCGTGTGAATCTCCTTTTTTGTCTTTAAAGGATACGGCTGGTGTTATCGTATGTTTCAGCACTCTCCAACATCTTTAACGCCCGTGGCTCTCCAAGCCGAAGACGTAAATATTCAGTTTAATTTCTAACGGCTAAATGATGTACTTAAACAGCTGGGCACTGTAGTTTGTAGCGGATCCCTTCGAACAGGGACAATGCTTCTATTAGGGACTATTTTCAGTCGCAGATGAATACACATTTGATGCTCCTGGTGATTTTTTACAGTATTTGCAGGTGTACGTGGGATTTAGTCAAAATAAAAAATGAAGGAAAAAAAATATCATTGGCGTTTGTAATAGTTTTGTG
The DNA here is from genome assembly GCF_009769545.1 of Cyclopterus lumpus. Lineage (NCBI taxonomy): Eukaryota > Metazoa > Chordata > Actinopteri > Perciformes > Cyclopteridae > Cyclopterus > Cyclopterus lumpus. The sequence continues at coordinate 7,237,642 of NC_046970.1, read as the reverse complement.
GCAACAATAGAGCTCTCTGACACAGAGGGATATGGCTTTAAAAATACAAATCACGTTGAGCGTTATTACTATTATCTCAAATGTATTGTTGCTCTGGGTCTTTTCTCTAAAATCCAGTGTTATCTTTTATTCGAGAGTGGCCTGCTTTTCTCTTCTCGGACACAAACTTCGAGAAAACTCTCTCTAAAATTTGAATCCTTCAGTTTTTGCAGTGAAATAAGGTTTTAGGACTCAATTTTCAACAAAAGTGATTTGACAAGGCGAGACTTTGTTCTCACAGTGCAAAGCTGAGAGGCCACTGAAAAAGGAGAGCGAGAGAGTAGCTTGAGTGGTTGAGAGACCTTTGAAGAGATTAGTGGCAGAGGTATTTCCCTGGAGAGAGAGAGAGAAAGAGAGAGACAGAGATGAGGAGGACGAAGAGGAGGCTCGAGGAGCATCTGAGACAAGAAGACATGAGGTTGCGTTGTAATGCCGAAAGGAGACGTAAAAGCCGCCGCTCTCGCTAGACTTTTCTCCTCCGAGGGCAGGGCGCCAAGTCCCAAGTGGTGAACAGGAGACCTTCCAGAGCCTTCACACGCACGCACACACACACACAGACACACAAATGGAACAAGAGGGGACCCTTTTCAATTTTTTTTTTCTTTTCTAATTCTGCTCTCTTTCATTATTCTCTCTCTCTCTCTATCTCTTTTCCACCTTCCCACCCAACCACACATCTCCCCCCTCCCTACCTCCCTCCCTCCCTCCTCCTCCTACTCCTACCGCTGCTCAGCTCCATCCAGTCCAGTCTCATTGTCCTCACGCACACACACACAAACACACACACACACACACCTCGCTCGCGTGGACGGGAGGGGGGCGCAGCCGGTCATTTCTACGCCAAGACGGTAGCGGAGCGTCGGGTCCCACTCTGAGGTGAGTGCGTGTTTAAAACACACTTTTTCATTGTTACAGCCTGTATTTAGTTTTAGTTCTTAATGCGTCTTCAAAGTGTAGGCATGCTGTATTTTTTCCCACTGTAGAGTGTGTGTGTCTTGTTTCACGTTACCAGGGGTCAAAGGTGCTGGCGGTGATATTTGAACGGTGGTAGGATTGGATATGGATCTGTGTGTGTGTGTGTGTGTGTGTGTGTGTGTGTGTGTGTGTGTGTAGCCAGAGGGGTGAGCTCGGCTCAGTCCGTACGTGCTCTGCTTACGAATCGCCGGTGACCACGTCTGGAGTCTCGCTCCCCTACTAGTTCACATCGAGCCCGCAAACACTCCCTTGCTTTGGTTTTTTTGTTCCCCTTTTCCATCGCCCTTTTTTTTCTTTCTATCCTCCTCTTTTCTCATTCCGTTTGATTCGGCTTCAGTGACTTAATTGGCATGCCTGTGAATAGACAACCACACTGTCAAAGCTATGTACCAATTGCAAATTCTCAAACAACATATATAATATATATATACATATTTAAATCATCTCTACTTTTTTCCTTCTTTCCCTCTCTCTTGCTCTTTCACACACACACACATGGACACATTCCATGGCAGATTTAATTTTTTCCCAGCGGGGTTGGAGAGTGAACAGAAATAGATCTAATTCTAAATCAGGATGGAGAGCTCGACTCAGGCAGCTTCGCCACACTCCCTCTTGCAGCCAGCAGCTACGCTAACACTTGCACTCCATTAAAAAAAGTTGAAAGATTAGCTGCGAATTTACCAATGGAATTATAGGGAGCATATATATATATATATATATATATATATATATATATATATATATACAGGATACAGAAAACAACAACGCTGAAACGTTGCCAAACCCCCACACACCCTTTGGCCTCCATGCTGGACACAGGTAGGCGTCTCAGTTTTTTAGGAGATTTTGAAAACAATGCTTGCAAGGATTTCTTATTTATTTTTACAATGTTAAATGCCCAAAATAAAAATTAAATAAACACATGGGGGGGGGGGGGGGGGGCAGGGACTTTAAAGTGCCTGCTTAATAGAAACTTGACTGCGCCGGAGACAAGCAGCCGGATTAAGCCCCCCTAAGACTGGAGTTAAGATACAGATCTGGAGTCGATGAGCTCCCAGCAGCCTGTCTGTCTGCACAACCTGTCTGTCTGTCTGTCCGTCTGTGTCAGGGGCTGACTCCGGAGCAGTGATAGGATAGGTCACGGCCAGCTCGCTGCCTCCAGGGGGATTTAAAAATTGAGATGTGGAAAGGGTGAAGGGGGGGCAGGTAGAAGGAATATGTGTTTGTTCGCACGTCAAAGTGTGAGTTTTCATGGTGACAGTGTGAGAGATAAAGCTGGATATGGGGGTGTGTGCTGAAAGCTGGATAAGCAGCACCTGGCCTGATAGAGAAAATAAAGATAAGGGGCACACAAAGAGGGGAGACGCAGGGGTGTGTGAGGGTGGGGGGGATTCACAGAGGCGGGTGAAGCCTCCGATATCTACCTACAGACAGGACGGACGTCACATCGGGACCCACTCGTCCTTTACCTCCTCTCCCCCTCCGTCTCCCCCGCTAACCGCCCTCTTCTTCTTTTTTTTGTTGTCTTCTTTTATTTGACAATGAGCCGACAGCGAAGAACAAAAGGAGACATAATACATGCAAACCCTCCTCTCTCTGCAGTCAGGGAGGAGGAGGAGGAGGAGATGGGAAAGGGAGGGTGAATGAGGCATAACATTTGCGGTTATCACTTATATGAACAATAAATTTAAACAAGCTGCAGTGTGAGATGACAAGTAAGTGGGTGAACTTGCAGAAACGTCCATTGGTTACATTTTTCATTTTACACATATTAGTGCGCCAATACTGTAGGAATGTGCCTGTTCCCCGCCTGAACACTTAAAACAAGCCACGCTCACGTTTTGCTGACAAGTAACCTCTTGTGGTCGCACAAATAATGACTTCCCTGTCTAATGAGCAAAGGTGGGAGTAGCGTGACGTTGTAATAGAGCCGAGAAAAACATCCCGAGTGAGGAGGTTGGGCAAGAAATGATTTGCACTTTGGTTTCTTTGAAGCATGAACAGGATCTTTCCAGGGAGCAGCTTGTAAGTTTTCCAACCTACTGAGATCTAATTCATTGGGGTTTGACAGTTATCCATCATAATAGTAATGTTCTCGCATTTTGTTAAGACCACAATTGGTTTCGATGCAGAAAAAGTGGCCAATTTAGGTTATTTAATTGATCTGACTCGAACCTCCGGTTCTGCAAAGTGGAGTTAAGTCAAGCCGATGCGAAAGTGTCTTAAAACCTGCATCATCTCTACTGACCAGCAGGGGGCGACTCCTCCGGTTGCAAAAAGAAGTCTGATTGTATAGAAGTCTCTGCGTCGGGGACATTGAACATGACAAGGCACACTTGTCAAGTCTGAGTATTTTTCAGAATTTCCACATTTTCGGTGGGAAAAAGGGTACAATATCATCCTTTTTAGAAGCGATCATTTTGCGAGGCAATTGCATATTAAGTGGTCACATTTGAAGGAGTAAAACTGGAATTGGTTATTACTTACTTACAGTCAGTAAGTTGGTATTCCAGCACTTCTATTGTGTAAATCTTAATCAAAAACTAAAAGACTTCCTACAAATGTGAAGTGGAATGACTGAAGAAAGGGATAGTGATTATGTTGTAATATAATTTGATCCGGTTAATGGATGCTGGGATTACAGTATATGGGGTCTACGGGATGGGCTTGTTCTTTTGGCATGTCCTCACTTATTCAGCCTCCTTGATAATTAATCAACACACACACACACACACACACACACACATTTGGTGATCACACACCGGCAATGGTTCGACGTGTGGTAATTAAAGAAGTGTTAGCGATGAGTGAATAAAACATGCATCAATCCCTCTTCCCCTTCATTTGAACTCCCTCCTCCATTCTCTCCTCTGGTGTTCTTTTCTCCTTTTATCTATTTCCTTTCTTTTGATCATCCTCCTCTCATCCTTCTTCCTCTTCTATTTTTTTTTTTGCTCTTTCTTCTTTTTTTCCGCCTCCTCTTACTCTTCTCCTTTTCCACCTCTCCTTCCCTGCTCCTGTTCACCCCCCTCCCCTGTTTTCCTGCTTTATCATTGTCTTCCTCCTCCCCCTCCCCTCCTCCTCCTCCTCCTCTCCTTCATTTCCCCAGAGGTGAATGAGTGTGTGCAGGCTGTTGCAGCAAAGGGCAGCGCTGGCGTACACATAGTTCGTCTAGCAGGAATGAGCTATACAGTGTGTGTGTGTGTCTGCACACAAACCCACTCTTTCCGACACACACACGCACCTTGTAGACACTGCAGGTGCTGCATCAAGATAAATGAGCCGTCATTAGCCAATCAGGTCAGCCGGTGGGAGGGCGATGGGACGCCGAGGAGCGAGGTCAGCCAGTAGAGGTCAAGCCTCTGACGGTGGGAGATGTGTGAGTTTGTGTATTTGTGCGTGTGATTCTCTGCACACAGTGTGATCGAGAAGGAGGATTCCCTGATTAGATGTGAGCCCTTGCAAAGTGTTCCTTCTCCTTCTCCTCCTCCTCCTCCCCCTTCCCCCTTTCCCTTCCTTCCACCTCTGGGAAGCGGAGGCGTGCCGGAGATTGTTGCGCTGCCGTTCGACGGCCTAATTGGTGTCTCCAGCCCGTCGTTCATCTCTTCATCGGCGGAGAGCGGAGGGAGACAGAGGAATTAAAAGTGTTTCAGAACTCAAGGTTCCATCTTGGAAAGAAGGGGGGCAGGGGGGGGAAGAGAGCGAGGATGTCATATTTTTTAAGTATCCTGTGTAGCACTTGTCTGGGGGTGGAGGGGGTGGGGGGCTATGAAACCAATTGATAGAAAGTTAGACTGGCACATAATTCTCATTACACTGCCATAATCAATCAAGTGTGTGTGTGTGTGTGTGTGTGTGTGTGTGTGTGTGTGTGCGTGTGTGTGCGTTTGCCCCATTAACATCTACACTGCTGCTTTATGCATAAGGAGGCGCTCGTTCTCACAGCCAAGGTGCTGCTGGCATAGAGGAAGGTAAATGATTAACCCCATGGAAAAACTCTAATCTCCCCCATTCTCTTTCCCTCTTTCTATGAATGTGTGTGTGTGTGTTTGTGTGTATGTGTGTATGTGTGTCTGTGTGTTGAGGGAGGCTTTCAGAATGGCCGGTGGCTTTCTTTGATCTCTAATCCTTTTCTCTGTCCCCCGTTCCGTTCTTGTTTCCCCCCTCTGTCCATCTCCTCTCCCGCGGCCAGCCGCCGTGTCTGAGCGGCTCACAGGCAGATATCTGGGGCAGGGTGCCCTCTCCTTCTCTCGTCTTTTCTCTCTCTGATTTTCACCGTTTCAGCATGGCAATCGGAGCAAGTTAATGCAACTTTATATGAAATTGAGTATCAAATAATTCGGGGGAAAAAAATTCCAGGTGGTGCAAGTTCTAGTCATTCATTTCATACATCGTCATCGTTCATACAGTAATCTGTATTAGTACCATACATTAATTCATACATCCATAAAGTAACTAGTACTAGTCATTTATTTCATACATTGTCCTTCACACAGTAACTTGTTCTAGTTCTAGTCATCGTTTAAACATCGACCTGTACTAGTTCTAGTCATCGTTTAAACATCGTCCTTCACACAGTAACTTGTTCTAGTCATCGTTTAAACATCGTCCTTCACACAGTGACCTGTACTAGTTCTAGTCATCGTTTAAACATCGTCCTTCACACAGTAACTTGTTCTAGTCATCGTTTAAACATCGTCCATCACACAGTGACCTGTACTAGTTCTAGTCATCGTTTAAACATCGTCCTTCACACAGTGACCTGTACTAGTTCTAGTCATCGTTTAAACATCGTCCATCACACAGTGACCTGTACTAGTTCTAGTCATCGTTTAAACATCGTCCATCACACAGTGACCTGTACTAGTTCTAGTCATCGTTTTTAACATCGTCCATCACACAGTGACCTGTACTAGTTCTAGTCATCGTTTAAACATCGTCCATCACACAGTGACCTGTACTAGTTCTAGTCATCGTTTAAACATCGTCCTTCACACAGTAACTTGTTCTAGTCATCGTTTAAACATCGTCCATCACACAGTGACCTGTACTAGTTCTAGTCATCGTTTAAACATCGTCCTTCACACAGTAACTTGTTCTAGTCATCGTTTAAACATCGTCCATCACACAGTGACCTGTATTAGTTCTAGTCATCGTTTAAACATCGTCCATCACACAGTGACCTGTACTAGTTCTAGTCATCGTTTAAACATCGTCCATCACACAGTGACCTGTACTAGTTCTAGTCATCGTTTAAACATCGACCTTCACACAGTGACCTGTACTAGTTCTAGTCATCGTTTAAACATTGTCCTTCACACAGTGACCTGTACTAGTTCTAGTCATCGTTTAAACATCGTCCTTCACACAGTAACTTGTTCTAGTCATCGTTTAAACATCGTCCTTCACACAGTGACCTGTACTAGTTCTAGGCATCGTTTAAACATCGTCCTTCACACAGTGACCTGTACTAGTTCTAGTCATCGTTTAAACATCGTCCTTCACACAGTGACCTGTACTAGTTCTAGTCATCGTTTAAACATCGTCCTTCACACAGTGACTTGTTCTAGTCATCGTTCAAACATCGTCCTTCACACAGTGACTTGTTCTAGTCATCGTTTAAACATCGTCCTTCACACAGTGACCTGTACTAGTTCTAGTCATCGTTTAAACATCGTCCATCACACAGTGACCTGTACTAGTTCTAGTCATCATTTAAACATCGTCCTTCACACAGTGACCTGTACTAGTTCTAGTCATCGTTTAAACATCGTCCATCACACAGTGACCTGTACTAGTTCTAGTCATCGTTTAAACATCGTCCTTCACACAGTGACCTGTACTAGTTCTAGTCATCGTTTAAACATCGTCCATCACACAGTGACCTGTACTAGTTCTAGTCATCGTTTAAACATCGTCCATCACACAGTGACCTGTACTAGTTCTAGTCATCGTTTTTAACATCGTCCATCACACAGTGACCTGTACTAGTTCTAGTCATCGTTTAAACATCGTCCATCACACAGTGACCTGTACTAGTTCTAGTCATCGTTTAAACATCGTCCTTCACACAGTAACTTGTTCTAGTCATCGTTTAAACATCGTCCATCACACAGTGACCTGTACTAGTTCTAGTCATCGTTTAAACATCGTCCTTCACACAGTAACTTGTTCTAGTCATCGTTTAAACATCGTCCATCACACAGTGACCTGTACTAGTTCTAGTCATCGTTTAAACATCGTCCATCACACAGTGACCTGTACTAGTTCTAGTCATCGTTTAAACATCGTCCATCACACAGTGACCTGTACTAGTTCTAGTCATCGTTTAAACATCGACCTTCACACAGTGACCTGTACTAGTTCTAGTCATCGTTTAAACATCGTCCTTCACACAGTGACCTGTACTAGTTCTAGTCATCGTTTAAACATCGTCCTTCACACAGTAACTTGTTCTAGTCATCGTTTAAACATCGTCCTTCACACAGTGACCTGTACTAGTTCTAGGCATCGTTTAAACATCGTCCTTCACACAGTGACCTGTACTAGTTCTAGTCATCGTTTAAACATCGTCCTTCACACAGTGACCTGTACTAGTTCTAGTCATCGTTTAAACATCGTCCTTCACACAGTGACTTGTTCTAGTCATCGTTCAAACATCGTCCTTCACACAGTGACTTGTTCTAGTCATCGTTTAAACATCGTCCTTCACACAGTGACCTGTACTAGTTCTAGTCATCGTTTAAACATCGTCCTTCACACAGTGACCTGTACTAGTTCTAGTCATCGTTTAAACATCGTCCTTCACACAGTGACTTGTTCTAGTCATCGTTCAAACATCGTCCTTCACACAGTGACTTGTTCTAGTCATCGTTTAAACATCGTCCTTCACACAGTGACCTGTACTAGTTCTAGTCATCGTTTAAACATCGTCCTTCACACAGTGACCTGTACTATAGTTCTAGTCATCGTTTAAACACCGTCCTTCACACAGTGACCTGTTCTTTCTGAACATGTTGGTCTTTGAGATGACACATTGTGATCCAAAGCTCGAGTAAGTTGCAATACGTGCACAGTGGTTCATTGGTGGGGAGATAATGTTGCTAATAGTTTAGGCATTTTCTCTCCATTTCTGAAACTTTTTTGCAGATACTCTATGTTTTTGTGAAGTGTGTCTTCCTTTTTGCAATAAAGACAGTTGTTGCCAATGCATTTGCTATGGAATGTGTGCTTAATGACGCCGGAAATACACCCAGCTTTAAGTAATAAAATGAAAATAAAATAAATAAAATAAAATTGTATTTCTTTCTAACTCCACCTATTCTTCTCTCCACACCCCCTTCCTCCCTTTCTGTGTTTCCATCTGTCTTTCTCCTCTCCCTCTCTGCTCTGAGATCCCTGTGACCTTTCTGTCGTCATTTCTCGTACTTTCTCTCTCACTCGCTATATATATTTCATTCCTCCTCTCAGTTTCAGGTAATCTGTCCAACCAGCTGAGGCGAGAAATCTCTCGGCTGCAGCACACACACACACACACACACACACATATATATATATATATATATTTATATATACACACACACACACTCTCTCTGTCTGTCACTCTCACAGCGCTCAGGCTCCCGCAAATACCTCACAGCATTATTTTTCAGCACATTCATAACTTCATAGAGGAGCTCTCCATGGTTAGCCAGACCATTTGTAGTGCTAGTGAGACCTCTTAATCCCCTCGCTCGCTGCACCCGGGGGCCTCGTTAAACCTCATCCCCCACTGGGAACCTGGAGGTTATAATTAATTTACCTCTAGAAGAACGCCAACAGACAACACAAAGTTTGTCCACAGCCTCGGGGGACGATTAGAGACAACTATTCCAGTGTAACCAGGCGGAAAACCACCGATTCTGCCGAGGGAAGCCAATGTTGAAGAGTCTCACAACTTGTATTCTCTCAGCTGACCATCAGAAGTCTGATTGTATAGAATAGAATAAGTGACCCTAATTCTCATTTCATTTATTCCCTCAGTAAACATTTTGAACATGAGTTTATGTTCTCAATCTCTAGGAAACTCTCCCCGTTCAAAGGTCTTTGACAAATTATTTTTACTGCAAATGTGACGTGCAAATGATTTCCTACTTGCTGGTTTTGGGAGGTTCTAAAACTGTGGGTGATAACCCTATAGCAGCTGTGACGTCTGCATGCGTCGTTATACCATTCAACCCTCAGAAATAAGATCCTGTTAGTCTTTAATGCTGAAACTATTACTGGATTGGCAGAATAGTAATCAATAGCATTACTAAAAACATTTGTTGGGTTCCAGCCACAAAATTGGTATTTGCTGCTTTGTATGATAGCTGATTGAAGCTCTTTTGGTCTCGTCAGACAAAAGAAGCCAATTGAGGATGTCCACTCTTGACTCTGGGAACGAACGAATGGGAATGAAGTGTCATTGACATGTATCGCAATGACACTCTAAACTAAATTCAATTCTACGCTCAAAAACAAAGCTTTTTGCATACTGTTTTTATGAATATATTATTAATCCCTGATGATATAATTTGAGTTTCTTGCAAAAAAAAAAAAAACATTTTACAACATTACATATGATAATTTACCTTCGCCCAAGCCTTTTCAGAAGTTTGGCATCGACTTGGTACCTAATTATTCGTTTCTGGTGCCATCCTTTGTCAAAAGACTTTTTAATAATCATTAGCGGCCCTATTTTATTTAATCTAATACAGAGTCTTAAAATCATTCTTTTCACAAGCTCAACTAAATCACATTTGCATCAGATGCTTTTCCTTCCCCATGTGGTCAATAAAATAGCATTTTATAAGGTGAGTCACTCGACAAAGTGTCGAGTATGTCACTTGATTCATAGAAATTCAAGTGAGTGAATAAAAAATAAAAGGTATTTTTCGCATTCCACCGGACAACATGGACTTGGAGTGAGATGGGAGATATATCTATGCGCAGGTGGAATGGTGGTGGGTGCATTTGTGTGTGTGTGTTTGGGGAATTTGAAAATGTGTGTGTTTGTGTGTGTGTTGAAGGGGACAAGCACAAAGCACTGGCCTGTGGAGAAGATAGAAAGCTCCTGTGTGTTACTGAGTCAATAGGCTCTTTGTTCACTGTGACTGGGAGACAGTTAGCCATGAGGACAGCCTGAGACTCCCAACGCTCCACAGCGTACCTCAACTTGCACACACACACACACACACACACTATTCAAATACCTAAGCCTGACAGGACGTCATTCAATCTCTGTCCACTGTTCCTGCTTTACCTCTTTTATCATCGTATCGGTTTTTACCCCCTGACTTTCTCCTCTATTTCCTTTATCTCTCTTTCTATATCCATCTTTCCCTACCTCCTCATCCCACCCACTGTTGGCGTCTTTGTGTTGGAACAACAGAAACAGTTCCCTGTTTGTTTTTTCTCAAGCACTCTCGGTTATCTACACTGGGGGGAGAGAGGTTGGTGGGTGGGAGTTTTTACCTGAGAGCAGGACAGAGGGCATTTTGTGTTGGACCAAGGGAGTGAGGGACATGGAGAGGGAGACAGAAGAGAGTTGGGAGAAGGGGGGCGGGTAGAATGGGGGGGGGGAGAGAGACAAGAATGCTACAGATACAGGTGAAGGCTTTGTGCAGGATACCAGGAACAAGTGCAGGAATCCGGGGCGCACGGGCGGTTTTTAATGGCTTTGCAACGGTAGAGAGAGAGTGAAAGTGGGGCTCAAAGCCAGGAAAGACAGACACAGAGACAGGAAATGAAGACGGGGAGACGATCTGTGTGTCTGACTCCATCAAAGGTGGGAACATGGCTCTGAAAATGTGCAGAATTGCTGCAGCTACACAGCAAATGTGAGATGTAAGTAAAACCCAATCTCTCGAAAATGTCTTCAAATTTTAAGATCTCTTTTTTTATTTTTATAAAGGATTATGTGAATTGTGTAAACTGCAATGTGCCTCTTTAGCATTTAATGACCTGCGGGGAAGGGGGAATGCAGACGTAAGCGAGCGCTTTCGGCTTTCGGGAGTATTCGAGGCCGTCGCAGTTTAAAAGTTCTCTTTTTCACACCAGTTTCGTCTCGTTGCTCCCCTGATGGGTAATGTTGAGTAATGAGGTTTTCTCACTGGCTACTTATATTCCATGAGGAGAAGTTATGCACTAGTCAGCATGAATAACGCTCACGTACACGGTTTCTGCTGTGTGTGAGTGTGCGTGTGTGTGTGTGTGTGTGTGTGTGTGTGTGCCTGGCACGGTATAAATAATAGATACAGTTTAATAAGCTTTCTGTGGAACGTCTCTGGGCTGTTGACCATCGGGATCAGCATTAGGGATTCTGTCACTCAAACTCAAAAGGCATAACACTGAGCGTATCTGTTGCTCTGCACACGCACACACACACACACACACACACACAGGCTCACAGTTCGACTGTGCGCCGATCGCCTTATCTCGCCGTCCAAACAAGGCGATAACAAATAAACCACATTGTCTGTTTCCACAGAGGATCTCGATAAGACACAAATCAGCTTAGGCACACACACGCATATCAAGGAAGCAGAGCAAGTTTTCACGGGGAAACAAGGTCGGAAAAAGAGTGACTAAAACAAGGATGGACGACTTTGACATTAATCCTCGAACTATCGCTGAGTGCCCGTCCTGCTTTATTCTTAAACCATGTGCCTTTATCTCATTTCCTCTAATCTCTGCATGTCTTTCCAGCCCTCTGACTTCCCATCCCCCATGCCTGTTGCTCGAGCAGTCTCTCTCGGAAACAAGGGATTCCCCTCCGAACTGTAAAGTTGCTCTTTGTTCACCTGATGCAGACAAAACGTTCGGTTATTAGCAATCTTGAAGGTGTTTTTTTTGCCTTGCTCTTCACGAAGTGAAGGGAAGGGATTTCTTTCTTTCTGAGAGTTATATTGAAAGGTCCATACCACATTTGTACAAAAAGAAAAAAAAGAAGCTTCAGCCAATGGCCAAAGTTTAGCGTAGCTTAGCACAAAGAGGGGGAAACAGCTAGCGTGGCTCTGTTCAATGGATAAAAGTGCATAATCTGTTCATTTAAAGTCCCCCGTGAAATGGAAGTTAAATTAAAATTCCTTAACATTTGATTGGTGGATTTAGATTGTAGCATGTAATAATTTACATGTGAACTTTTATCAAAGTGTTAAATAATTCAAATTCATTGGATTCATAGCTTTTTACCTCCTTATTTGCAAAAATATTGGTCTAACCCCAGTGGGTCCCACCACGGACAGCTCATTTATGAACTCTTTTCATTTATGTGTTTATTTCTGGGCACACGTGGGCTGTTTTGCCTCCCTCTCCGTTAACGTTGACTCATCCATTAAAAAAATGCCAGTTAATAATTCAGAGGGGGTCTGCAGGCTGTGTTTTCCATCCGTCTCATCTCTGCGCTCGCCTGTGAAAGAACCCCGAACGCACCGACCAAAACAAGATGCCACCGACTCTCCGTGATGGACAGCGAGGGAAAGAAAGGAAGGAAGGAGGGAAGAAAGGGGAAAAGCGGAGCGAGAGTCAGGGGAGAAGGAGAGCACGAAGGGATTGGAGGACACGCGGGAGACAAGTGTGTCTTCAGCACTGTTGTAAATCCTCTGCCGGGCCTTGTTAAGCTGTCAGACAAGCTGAGGGTGTTAAAGGCGCGGATCGAGAGCGGCGCGCACTCCTGGAAAAAGTTTACTCCTGCTGTCGGCTTGACTGGCTCGCTGCTGTGTTTTATGGCTTTCTATTCCTATGTGATTTCTCTGGCATGTCACATTGGGTCTAAAGCCATTGGGTACAGAGTGGGAGATCTACAGACAGGGATTAGATGGATATCCGAAATGACAGAGGAAGGATTAGAGAAGAGCGCATGGATGTTTAAAATATATATATGTACGCACACACACAGAGACACACAGGCACGGCCCGAGGCGGGTTTTTTTCTCCGCTTGCAGGCAGCCCGGAGTCTTGCTCAGCTAATTGCTCCCATATGAGACAGGTTGAAGCGCACATCAATCCCTAAAACCACACACACACACTTTATGTTTGGTCTGTGCTTTTTGTCACCCACTCTCTCCCACTTGCATTACACACATACACACACACACACACATACACACACACACACACGGTACACACTCCCCAGCCAGACCTGCTGCTGCTGCTGACTCAGGTTGGTATTTAATGAAGCTCTCAGTTTCACCTCGCGTCTCCTAATCTCTGAGCCTGTTCACGATTGGCTGCGAGCGCGCCACAGTGAAAAAAAGTGTTAACGTTGGGAGTTTGGTAAGCCTGAAGACTACTTCTGGTGGTGTGTGTGCGTGTGCGTGTGCGTGTGCGTGCGAAGGAAGGAGAGTAGCTGAAGCTCAAATATGGGTGGGAAGAAAAATGGGAGTAGAAGCGTAATGGCAGTGCCCACCACCCTCCTCCTCCCTCCTCCTCAGTGAGTGACAGCGTTCAATAGACCACCGGGCTAGTCTTTACCGCAGTGCATGTCCGAGTGTGCAGTGTGTGTTGACTGACATATTGACTAGACCGCAGTAACTTTCTCTGCATTGAGTTTTTTTTTTTTTTTGCTGAGAGTGCTGCAAAAAACGTCAAAGACACACACATACATAAACGCCGCCTTGAGCATTATCGACAGCTGTCCGCTATATATTCGGAGGATTACAACAGTTTTACAGCTGTAGGCCTGTAGTTGATATAAATAATGGGAAAGCTCAGGCGTTTGAGATCAGAGCCACATTGTCGCGAGTGTGAGGGTACGTTCCTGACCATGTAGCCATGAGGGGTGGAGCGAGTGTACATTCCTGATCTTGTAAGCCTTAGGGGTGCACCAAGGGTACGTTCCTGATCGTGTAGGCCTTAGGGGTGGACCGAGGGTACGTTCCTGATCGTGTAGGCCTTAGGGGTGGACCGAGGGTACGTTCCTGATCTTGTAGGCCTTAGGGGTGGACCGAGGATACGTTCCTGACCATGTAGCCATGAGGGGTCGACCGAGGGTACGTTCCTGACCATGTAGCCATGAGGGGTGGAGCGAGGGTACGTTCCTGATCTTGTAAGCCTTAGGGGTGGACCGAGGGTACGTTCCTGATCTTGTAGGCCTTAGGGGTGGACCAAGGGTACGTTCCTGATCTTGTAGGCCTTAGGGGTGGACCAAGGGTACGTTCCTGAACTTGTAGGCCTTAGGGGTGGACCGAGGATACATTCCTGACCATGTAGCCATGAGGGGTCGTCCGAGGGTACGTTCCTGACCATGTAGCCATGAGGGGTGGAGCGAGGGTACGTTCCTGATCTTGTAAGCCTTAGGGGTGCACCGAGGGTACGTTCCTGATCTTGTAGGCCTTAGGGGTGGACCGAGGGTACGTTCCTGATCTTGTAGGCCTTAGGGGTGGACCAAGGATACGTTCCTGACCATGTAGCCATGAGGGGTCGACCGAGGGTACGTTCCTGACCATGTAGCCATGAGATTGTATTGCACTAAAGGGGAAGATTATAATTAGCAGGTTTTTGTTGAAAAACCAGATGGCATCGGCCAAAAACCAAGATGGCAACTGCCAAAGGTTGAAATGTGGCGTCCACAAAGCAATGGGTGACGTCAAAGTGAATACGTCCACGTCTTATATAGGCTACAATCTCTGATTAAAACTGATGGCAATAACATACTGTACATCATATTATCTTTACATTTTCAGGAGACTTCTGTGTTTCCATAAAGCAGTAGAAAGTATTTCAGGAAATAGTATTGGAAATCAGCATCTCCTCCAGCAACTATAGCTGTTGCCTTTCGGTTACAAACAAATTATACAAAGATGCACACAATTAACGTTTTCATCCCTGACATTCTCTGTGACCTTTTTTATTTTTTATATATATATTTATCATTGCTAGATGCTTAGACAACTAACCAGTAGCTCCTAGCTCGCAAGAAAATCTCACCAAAATAACTCGACAACTTCAAGTCCAAGAAAGTGAGAGTGTTAATTACCAGAGAGACACGCCCACTTGATCATATTCTTCACTTTAGGCCAGTTCTTCAGACGAACTGTGAGTGATTCAAACGAATTCTCTTCATCATAGAGTTCAGTTCAAAGTTATCTCAGGAAACTCACTTTACCTCAATATATCCTCCAGATATCCGTTTTGTGTTCAAAAGACCCACAAGCGGTTTGTGGGATGTCCTGGCAGGTTTGCCAGAATATGGAGGTACCGTTCTAACGCCTCCCCTCCTCTCTTCTCCCCCCTTCCCTCTCCCCTCCGCAGGTCTACGTCCCGATAGGCAATGCCCTTCACCTGCGCCTGCTTCTGCTGCCTGAACGGCTTCCGCGGCGGATGGGGGAAGAAGAAAAAGGAGCAAACGGAGGAGGAGGGTGAGGAGGTGGAGCGAGGGAGGGATCAGGAGACGGTGGTATGACGGCGGAGCCGTCCTCACCTTCATACGGGTTTTATCCTTTAACAGGGATGGTTAAGGGGCTTCAGCGGGCACAGGCTTTCATCATCATTTTAAAACAACAAAAAAAGTTTCTGTGACTTTGACGTATTTTTCTTGTTTTGGAGCTGCATGAACTCAACAACAGTTTCAAGCCATATTCCTCAAGAAAATGAAAGCCTGTTAACTCTGAGCTCATTCCCTTTACCCATCCTTGCTGCACTCTAATTTCCCCTTGGCAGCAGACTGTGAACTCTCCTTCTGCTGATGAAAAACAAAACATTTCTAATCTGTTTGATCCATTTCTCACCATACTTGGTGTACTGTGTAAGGTATACAGAACACCATTATTCCCCCTCAGTCACACTCCCTCAGCGAGGCCGCGTCCCTCCCATCTCCTCCGTAATCACCGCTCCGCGGAGGCTGACTTTGCCTGCTAGCCTAGCTGCTTGTGTCAGATCAACTTAGCAGAAACTTCAGCCAAGTGAAAAAATAGTGTACAGTAATTTCCAAAGTCACCCGTGGAGGGCCGGGAGCCCCATCTTGGCTTTCACGCCTGAGCTGGGCCCGATCGAAAGCGGAGCAGCTGTCCAATCAGCGGCTTAGCTGGAGTGTGAAGATAGGAGTCAAGGGGTCAGGATGAGCAACAGGGCTTTGCGAGACGTCCCTCCACTGATGCCGTAGCTTCTCCGTCTCATCAATAGGCAGACAAGTAATTACAAAACACACACACGCAACGATGCGGGCCCATCCGTTAATGTCCCCCCCCCCGTTGGGAGTGGAGTGTCTGTCCGTAAATGCCAGCGCGGTGCTCTTCCAGCTGTCGCCCGGGTGCGTGACTCTAGAGGCGCGCGTCTGCGTGCTTGTGTATCTCCTCGGCTGCAACAATAGACTTTCGAAAGCTGAAACAAGTGGCCAAGAGATCTATTCAGCTGCCATAGAACTGCCTTTTCACGATTGCACATCGGACACAAACGCACACACACTCACTCACACGGGTCTCATTAGGCGCATGCTATTATGCGCGGCACGTCCGGTTGGCTGGCAGAGATGTAATTAACCTTTTCCGGCAGGAAACAGATGCCTGGATGTCACGCGCAACACACGCAATGACAATACGTGTACACACACACACACACACACACACATACACGCACTCGTCTGCTGTCAGGGAAACAAAGCCGACGTCATGGTGTCACAGGGAAACAAAGCCCCAAAAGCGCCGCCTGGCACTCTGTGATAATCCCCTCACGCATATTTACATTCAGGGCTTAGAATACGCCTCGGAGCCGCCATCTCCACCCACCGCCGCACTCCGCTACCGTCCCACCCCTCCCACCCTGCCTCCGCCCATCCATCCTCTCCTCTCCGTCTACCTTCCATCACATTTACCTTTTGCTATCTCTTCCTCTCCATCTTGTACACCCCCCCCCCCCCCCCCCCTGAAAAAGTCTCTCCTTCGTAACGGACTTGATCTGTTCATCGCCAGTGTATCGTACGCGGCCTTGCGTGGCATCACCCACAGATTAGCCCCCCACACACACACACACACACACACACGTTCTCCCTCTCTGAATATCGGGGATTTCTTCTAAAGCTGCTTTACGACAGATTAATGGACGGTCCCGATTGCGTCCGTTGGTGTGCGTCTGGGCTTTTTTCGACGAATTGGATCGTCTGTTTACCCATTCTCCCGCCGCAAGAGGCGAGACGAGACAAAGCTTAAGCCATTTCACAGTGCGAAGCACCTATTATGATTCACTGTGTTACGACGCGGCCCTAATGAGAAAGAGAGAGAATGAGAAGCAGGGCTGGAGGAGGATAGGGGAGGAAGAGAGAGAGAGAGAGAGAAAAAAAAGACGGTAATGAGAGCGAGAGCTGAAAACGGACGAGGGGCGCTAATGCTAGACAGAGCAGTCATGCTAATTGGCTACAGTGGATAACTTTCTGAAGCAGGGGGGGTGGGGGCAGAGAAAAGAACAGCCTGCTCTGTCGGCGTTACACTCGTTTAAAGCTCCCTCCATTTCACCTCTTTAATGAGAGAAATATTCGCTCCAGTAATGGTGAAAGACTTGAAATTGGTAACGATTTGTTGCTCATACATGCACATACATGCACACACACACACACACACTCGGAGGTGGCAATGGGGAGGAGGGGGGGATAGTGTTGGCAAACCAGTTCTTTATGGTTCGTGGCAATTTTCAGGGATTGTAACTCAAGGACAAACAGCTAAAAATAGAAGGGGTGGTGCACAACGCCCGCAACAGCGGGGAGGGGAGGTGGGAGGAGGTGTGTGTGTGTGTGTGTGTGTGTGTGTGTGTGTGTGTGTGTGTGTGTGTGTGTGTGTGTGTGTGTGTGTGTGTGTGTGTGTGTGTGTGTGTGTGTGCAGGCCGGTGGGTGGGGACAACGAAAACGAGACCTGTCGCATTAGATTTGGGTCAGAAAACGAGGGGGAGAGCCGACGAAGCGAAGAGTGTTGCAGACGGCGGGGGATATTCATCACTCGCTGCTCGCGCTCGTCTCCTTCAACACCTCACCGCCCTCTACACCCCCCCACCCCCCCACGATGATAAAACCGCTACAAAGACAAACGGGAAGCAGCGGCAACGAAAAGGAGGGAGAAGTGAATGTATAATGTGAGAGAAAGAGAGATAGATAATATTAACATATGCCGTTCCATCCAAGGCTCCTTGCTGTATAATGAGTGCATACATAAGATTGCAGATCCCAGCAGGGAATCGAACTCAGATCCGTCTTTCTTACCCCAATTTTAAAGGAATAGTTTGCCATTTTCAGAAAAACTCTTATTTACCTTCCTGTCCAACACGAGTTGAGAGGATTGATACCTGTAGTATGTTTAGCGTCGGGGTAAATGGGATACGATTAGTTTCAAGCATAAAGACGGAGCGCTAGGCAAGACGGTCAATAATAATAATAATATTTCCCAAAATGTCAAACTGCGCATTGAATCAAGCAGGTATTGTGATGGTTTACATAAGAGATTGAACCAAGTGAGTTAAATGTTTGCTTTGTCACAATTTATTTGGCAAATGGCTTTTTTCCAAAGAGGCAAAAAAATGTAAAACTCAAGTAAGCGTCGAAACTTTTAAATTTCCATACAGCTTTTCTAATGCGATACTTTAAAATGCACACAGAAATATATGAATGGAAACACTGTGAATGGCTTTTAATACGCGGGTTCAGTCTCATTCAATTCCTGCAGAAGAAGGTTCTGACAGGGAATGGAACCCCCCTCAACCCTTGCGTGACTGTTGCTACAGCACTATACATTTTGTCTTCCCTCCCGTGCATCACACGGCTGTCCCTCCATTACGTTCTCCTTGCCTCTTTCACATCTGTTCTGGGGTTTCCTAAAGAAAAGAGATGGTCCCACGGCAGGCGCGCCGACAGACTGGCGATAGAGTCAGGAGGGAAGCGCTTCGAGCTCCCTACCCGTCCTGGAGCATCAGAGGAGAGAATGAGGAAAGGGATGCAGAGAGAGAAAATACAAACGACCAGAGGAAGAGGAGAGGGAGGGGAGAGATAGATAGCGTAATTGAGACTGTAATGGGTTTTGTCAGAAGCACCTGTCAGGGTCAAGTTAAAACGACTTTGGTGCGGGAAGACGAGAGGGTGGGAGGGGGGCCAATTGGAGTCAGGATCCCGGTGAGGAGAGGCCCTCGTCCATGCCAACCTCACCTGATTGCCAATTTGTGCCAGTCCACAGACATCAAACGGCCAATACAAGCCCGCGCAGACTCACACAAAAGTGCCAATACGCATCCGATCACACACACACACACACACGTGTGCAAACTCACGCTGTCAACCCACAGACAGCGGCTGATTGGACCCATCTAGCCACTTAACACGGTGTCCACGGTGCAGACCTAAGCCGCGTGATTGGAAGATAAAGCCGCCGCCACCGTTAAATATCTAATTCTCCCCCCACGTCTAGATGAAAATAAGGTGCAGCGCTGATTAGATTGCAGCCTGCTGTGCCAACCTCATGTTCATTACCAGCCCTCAACCCCCAACCCCGGCCAATCCCATCTCAGTTCATGTTCTCCTGCCAACCACAAATACTCTATTTTGTGATGGAAAAGCAATTCTGACGCCCTCGAGAGTTGAGGTCGATGCCTGAGGAGTGATGAAATTAAGCAGAGTAAAATGTATTTATAAATCGCTGTTAAAGATGCACCTGGCAAATTGAACATGTTGACAGACCCCCGAACGCCAGCGAGACATAACTGATTGAAATGTAGGACCGAGACATTCTGTGAGGGCGGTGTCAGTGAATGCCCCCCACACACACACACACACACACACACACACACATATCCCCGCTCTCGGGCCGGAGAGGGGGGGTTCGACTTTTTCTTCCATTAAACATTTTCACAGCAGGATTTCATTTAGGCAAACAGCAAACACCCCAACGTTGTCCCCTTTGCTGATAGGAGAGGACTTCATGTTGGGAAATGAAATGCACAGGAAATGTAACTGAATGGTTTACTGGATGGATATATTAGAGGGCCACTCAGAGATTTAGTGGGGACATTTTAAAAAACTTTGATTATGACACAATCAAGGTTGTTTTTTCCAGACTTTAAAAAGAGAGCCACAGAAGACAATCTAGAAACTGTTTTACTAAACTTCACACCTGAGTTCCCCTTAAAATCAAGTATAATTAAAAAGCACTTTGTGATTGTATTTGCACTACTTATTGCTTTCTGTAAATACTCCACAGGAACATTTACCGGGACACTTTTGGAGCGGTTTTGCTTCATTGTCTTAAGTGTCAGAATTGAACACGAGTAATGAGAACACTTTATTTTTTTTTTACCAGCAGCAGAGTCAGCAGCAGCTCTGCCAGCAGAATACCCACTCAATGTCCAATTTATGTGTTCCAATGCGTAAAATCTCCCGGAGGCTTCTGTTTTAGTGGGCTGAAGGTTAGAGGAGATGCACAAATCGAGGTGGACACTATATTCTTCCTCATCACCTCTAACAGAATCATCCACTCAACTCTTGAGAAACTTCTGCGGCTGCTCCTGGCGGTCGCCTTCTTCCGCTCTATCATACCGTCTCAAAAGGGAGGGAGAAAGAAAATGTATGTTGAGCTGGTGTTTTGATCAGATAAAAACTTTTCTAATTGCCCGGGGGACTACGACAGGTCGTATCTGATGCCAAAATCTCCATCACCAAATAAATCAATTTCTCGCCACGATTTCTTTTTTTCCCTTAGCCCTTTCTCTCCATCCTGACCCACCTCCTGTTCTCGCTCACACTCTCTCCCCCACACTCCCTCTTCCACTGGTCGATAGCGGAGTGGGTATCGAGCAGTGGCTGTGGTCTAAATGAGAGATTGATTTCTTGGAGGGGGTGTAACCATGGTGTTTGAGTCGCCATCAGAGACCTCTTTGCCAAAACGCTCACTGATGAAGTGTGTGTGTGTGTGTGTGTGTGTGTGTGTGTGTGTGTGTGTGTGTGTGTGTGTGTGTGTGTGTGTGTGTGTGTGTGTGTGTGTGTGTGCATGTGTGCGTGAGCGCCACAAGAGCACAACACCTTTTGATTTAGTTGAACAATACTTTTCATCAGAGGCTGATAGCATTCATTAGGGCCGAGACAGCGGGGCCACTAATGAGCCGCGTACTTAATGCTCCTTGAGGCACAATGAAGCGTGGCGCGGACGCGCGCAGGAAGACAACACTTGTCCTGATTGCCGGCTTTGGTTGATTCTCAGAACCGTTGGTTCATCAGAGCTCCGCAGAAAGCAACAAAAAATGTGCTTGACCAGGAGTCTTTGTTTTGGACGCTCCGCTCCAACTGCAGGCACGCTTTGTGTCGTTTGAGCCCCGTTCATAACATTTACTGAGCCTCTGATATCGTCTGACCCAACAGAAAAGCTGAGCCCTCCCCAGCCAAAACCATTCTGGCGCTTTCCAAAATCCCATCGATGCACTTTGACTTTGTTCAATGAGATTTGCGTTTTTTCTTACGGATGTTTTTTATTATTCATATCTCTGGGATTTTGTGTGGCCAGGAGGGGGGCCGGGGGGAGGGGGGGACAGGGCAAAGCAGAGATGGAATAGAGAGAGGAGAACCAAGGGGGACCCATTCGGCAGAGTAGCATCGACGAGCAGTGCGATGCATAAACATGAGGTCAGAGCGGTGGGAGACGGAGAGGGAAGGAGAAAGAGCGAGAGGCAGAAAAGTGTGTGAGAGCGAGACGTACACTGCGTCAGAAAGGTTGTCTCTCATTAACAAGCTCTCGCTCCGATCCGGAAAACCCACCGATCGATGCTTTAGCACGGCAGGGCACACATACACACACACACACACACACACACACACAAAAACCTGCATTGAACTCTGTGTGTGTGTGTGTGTGTGTGTGTGTCAGAGGATGTGCAAGTGGTCCGCGTGCTGCAGGAGAGTGTTTGAAATGCAGAGCACGTCAAAAGTCCTAGGGAGCTCCTTTTGCAGCAAAGCCTCATTAAATAGACACTTGCCTTAAAGCAAGGATATACTGCCAAGACCACACACACACACACACGCACACGCACAACACCAACACCAGAGATTTGCTCAGGCAAAGGAAAGCGGTGCACACACTGAAGAGGCTTCAGACAAATCGAATAGAAATCTCTGCAGTGGAGTAAATGTTCTCTTTTCTTCACTCCCGTTTCCTCTCCTTGTTCTTTATATGAATAAAGTTTAACCCATCCACAACACCCAGCCCCCCCCCCCCCCCCGCCCCCCCGCCCCCACACTAATATTGTATTCATGTATATTTGATTGTGTCGAGATCGGCGATGCTGCATCTTGTGTGCCTTTTAAAAATGCATCTATGAATAAATAATGTCTGTATCCGCTGATTGAAAAAAGAAAAAGCCATATTGCCAAAAAAGCCATGATGAAATGATAATGTAATATCTGTCGCTGTGTTGAATAAAGTGAAGCGCCCTTCATCCCTTCTGTTTTTTTAATAATTAGTTTTATTTGTATTTCCTTTTATTTTATTCTCACTCCCACTGAATGAAACGTGAAGCTCGGCAACTGCATGTTGACGATCCCCTTGTGCTGAGTGTGTGTTTTAATAAAGAGAGAGCCTCTTTCTATACATCCGAGTGGCGCGTGGTTATTTGGAGAAATTAATAAAGAGAAACGAGCCGTGTCCTCCCCTCTCCCCCCCTCCCCAAGCGGCTCCCTCTGCTAATTGACAGTGATAGCAGAGACTTGTCTCCTGGGCTGACGTCGGGAGGCTTAATAAAGATGCATTACTACAAGGATGTGAGAATGATGCAGACCCCCCCCCCGCATCCTCCCTCTCTCTGTTCCTTTTCCTCCCCCAATGAAAAAAAGTAAAGAAAGAAAGGGGGAGTGGGTGTGAGTAATGAAATAGCGAAGAAGAGGAAGAGTCAGTAACGGTGCGGCATTGAGACGGAGAGAGGAATCCCATCGTGCCTAATGAACAAAGCGCTAAGTTTGATATCGCCCGCCTCATTTTCGCAAAATCCTAATTGCCGTGACATTTCACGTTAAAAAAGCTCTGGCCCCTCCGTGACCCCGCTGTGTATCCGGGCGGTAAATGAAGGCGCACGCAAGCGTACCGTGTGCATCTTCTCATTAGCATAGCAACCCGGCGAGCTGACCGTCCGCCAAGGGATACGGTAACCCAGGCAACCAGAGCCTGGCCCAGTCCAAGGCGGGAACCGGGCGGTATAAAGTGAGGAGCCCTCCTCCTTTCCTGATGTGTCAACACTAGCGGGGTCTGTGCAAACATGGCACGGGGAGAAGAAAAAAACGCGTACACCCATGGGTGGAGGCGATGATTTGCAATTGCTGAATTTTGAATAGCGTCTTAACGTCTGCAGGCTCAACCACAAGAGCACAGCGTGTTATGAATTTAGAGAATACAAAAACACACTGGATGCACCTTTTGAACCCGAGGGTGTCCATAGAATCAAAGAATCAAAGAGGGTTTGACTGTCAAAAGTGTGTTCATGCAAACGAATCACGAGATTACATGCAACAAACCTTGTTGTTTATGACCAATGTTTGTTCTCTGTGCAGTGTGGCAAGTACAGTATTGTTAAGGACAGGGTAAGAAACAAATAAACTATATGTGAAGGTTAAGATTAAATTATAGTTAATAAACACGTTACATTAGTGGCAGGTCCACACCCTGACTTTATGACTGGTTATTGCCGGGCTTTGAAGCCAATCTTTGTAGTGGCCGAAGGGTGGAATTACAACTTCCGGGTACGTCATGTGATGCCATGGGCCAAAACAAACTTACATTGGGAAAAAAGACGTGTGTAAAGGTAAGTAAACTTCCACATACGAACACTTGAATAAGCCCTTTTTCAAATCATTAGGTCATAAAAGTTGTACAATATATTTTCTAGAAGATCTGGGTAATCTTGAACTCGGAAATTAAACTTTCTTGAGGGGGGCGAGCAGTTAAAGCGAAGGCTAGTGCGCTTGCTTTCCACGCAGTGCAGCTGGCTACGGGACTTTGTTTGATCCACACACAAAAAAATAGACGCACTACTTCGTCTCCAATTAGGTCGGATGGAGATGGAGGTCGAAACAGTCCCCACAAAATGAACCACATCGTTGGACCAACAAGGACCCGGTCCCAGTTGTTCTTGGTCCGCGCCCGAGTGCGATTGGTGTCTTCACAATTGCCCGGACGAAAACCGCACCAAAAGGGGGGCAAACTCTCAGCTGTGCACGTCCCAAAAGTGATGGAAGCAGTCGTGTTCCTCCTTGACAAACAATGTGCCCCGGGGAACGCTCCGTTTCTTCTGACCAACTTCCTCCCGGAGTCCATTTTGAACAAGCCCTACTTTTCCTAAAATCAGTTCTATTTATGTCTATTTTCTATTTCTGGGGGTGGGGGGAACAGAGCTCTTCAAAATATTGAGTGAGACATCGTAACACATCTCTCCCACCCCTGCCCATGCCCACGCACACTCAAATGCGGTCTCCGCACCGGCAGATGGAAAGTGTCAATCTCGCTCTCCGCTCTTTGGCATTGGAACGCTCGCGGATTCTTTTGAAATGCATATGGGTGATCCTGCACAGATGGAAACCTGGCACCGGCAATTTACACCTGCCAGTGTCTCACTCACACACACACACACACACACACACAAACACACACACTGGTGGAGGCGGTAGTGCTGTAGTTAATTAGGATTAAACATATCAAACTCTGTTTTCCTCAGTACCTCGTTGTGTTAATTGTGTGGGCAGTGACTCGCTGCATGGCTGTTTTTTCATTAACTCGACACCGAAGACACACGCGGGCTCTGTGTGCGAGAGCTTCTAATAATAGATGCACGGACAGATTGGGAAAAGAAAATAAAATCCTCATGAAAGCGCTTTGGCCACATCGGAGAGAGGAGTAGGGAAAGTTGTGTGTGTGGGGGGGGGGGCGTTATGGACGTTGTTGAGGTGATAAAACCGAGGGCTTTTTCCTCCTTTTTTGTGCTCTTTGTGTGCAAAGACACAACTCTTTAATGAGCCTATCGATCAGCATTTCTCACACCTCCATTTCCCCCCCACTGAGAGAGAGAGAGAGTGAGAGAGAGACGAAAAGGAAAGGAAAATAAATGGAGGGGGGGGCGGGGGGGGGGGGTGTAGAGGGAAAAAAGCAATGAAGAGAAGAAAGCTTTAGAAAGCTTTTTAGACTCACAAAGTGGGGCTTTTTTTCCTTCTTTTCTTCTTCTTTCTTCTTCTTTCTTCTTCTAAAGACCACAGGTGGAGTCGGCTTGTGTGCCTGTACAAATTCAATTTACCTTTTTCACAGATGGGGCTATGCCGCGTCTGGTATTGAGGCGCATAACTCATAAGCCGCTCCGAGAGTTCCTACTGTACGTGTGGCACGCGTCATGCGCAAACCTCCGTGAATATGCATGCTTGTGCGCGGTGAACAGGTATGTGTTGTGTGTGTGTGTGTGTGTGTGTTGTGTGCGTGTGTATGTGTGTTACAGAGAGTAGCGGTGGTGTAAGCCACACTGGTGTGAACTCTGATTTGTTCTTCTTCTTTTTTTACTCTCGGAGCTCCGTCTCACTCCAGTTGCTCCTCTGCATCGCATTACCTCCATCTGCCTCCACCCAGCACCGCAGACAGAGAAGGGAGGGGGCAGAGGGGGAGGGAAATAACACATCAAAGACTGTGGAATGTCCAAAAAAAATTTGCGCTGGCATAGGACTTATTTGTTGACTCGAAGGAGAAGAGTCAATACTGTAGCGAGCAGCTTTTTTCTTTGTCTTTTGTTGAAAGTGACTGTCGCTCTCTTCAGAGACATCGTCCCCGGCTCTTCGTGCTGCACTTAAGCAAACACCTCCGTTGAGCGATAACAATGCGCTGTGTCAGCGGAACATCCACTTCCACTTGGCATGCCGCTGTGGTTCTGTTTCAAGTGATGCTCTGCACCACCGTTTCCCTTCACCAGATCGATTCCTTCTCAGCAACCTCTGTGGAACTACGTGTGAAGTACGCGCTGGATACTTTACCACGCACACGTTTCTGGCCTGCTCGGAGGGAACGCAGGCCGAGCTGTTTGTTTGTTTTGCCCCCCCCAATGAATTTGCCGACTTGTCGATGATCATTAAATATAAATCTAGACGCGGAAAAGTCCGTTGGGTGCACGTCCCATCCTGCACCGTATTCAGGGCACGTGCAGAGTTGCAAGTTAGGGAGGAAGACATGGAGGGAATACACACATTGGATTAAAACTTCAAAATGTGTATTGGGTCGGGAAAGAAAAGGCGACATTTCGACCCGCTTCACAAGAGCTAGCTCGAAGTTGAGTTCGCACAGATTCAAATGAACTCCAGTTCGCGGCCATTATTTCTGTAATAAAATACATTTAAAAGTTTGAATTGGTCGGATTAACCAATAAAAAACAGGCGCACGCATGCGATACAAGCACACACTTTAATGTTGGATTATAACGTTAAAAAAAAAGAATTGCAGACATAAGCTTCAGACTTTTATTAGAAAATGAAAGGATGTCCTGGTAGAGCGTGCACCCCATGTACCAAACGCCCTTTGTTGTATGTTGTTTTCTATTTTAGATCATTAAAAAATTAAGATAAAAAAGGCCTGCATATGCACAATATTACAATATCGCTAATAACTTTAAACCTGGGTTGAAAGCTAGTTTGGGGAGCCAGCAAGTTGACTTGACTTTATTTAATATGGACATTACAGTGGCATTATAACTGTAACATACATTTATGCACAATAACTAGATGCACTGTGTTAAAAGTGTTTGGAGCGAAACACAAATTTACAAGACAGGAGTTTTTTTATTTCATTTTTTTATTTTTTTACGCATGGAAAGAGCTGGTTCCCGAAATAAAACTCCATGCAATGCTACCAACTACAATATATTCAACTATTTGATCCCCAATCTCTCAGCTCAATCATGATAGCAAACCACTTTTTCAGGATAAAACAAACTTGTAGTTGTGACAACGTGTTTAACATGCCATCGCTGATTATTGTGGCCCTGTATTCCAAGATGATTTGGAATAAAAAATCTGAGAATGCAAAAACGCCTTTGAGAAGTTTCCTCACGTTTTGTGAATCATTTCAATTGTTGTCCGGCTCAACAATTCATTTTCTGTCGAATTTAAACGTGCAAATAAAAGTGTTAAACAGCAACCGGGGACGAATCCGTGTATCATTCGCTCTTTTCATATTCAGATGTCACACATCTTGCTTACAAAAGGAGTGTACATGGCCTCATAGTCACGGACTTATCAAACCATTTTCTACCCTCAGCGGGAACGTACAAGCAGTCCTGTGTCAAACCTTCCATCTTTCGTCTCTGCTCGAGGAACCCTGTTTCACATCTGTCTGCCAGTACGCCAGATGTTGTAGTGGTCAACGAAGAGTCCTAAAAACGTGTTTGTTTCAGAGGCGGAGCTTTGACTCTAGCACAGAGGAAGTCTTGATGACCAAGGTCCTTCCATTCCTAACACTCCTACATAGCATCTCGGGGTTTGAGGTGCAGACACGCTCACAGGTTGATGGTGATCGGGCTTCAAGGGGCTCAAGGGCTTGCAAAGTACAGTGCTGTCTGTCTTTGGCAGCCGGCATATATCCAATATTCCGCTACTTGTATCCTTAAGAATTAAGTACATATTATTTCCTATTTGTGTCTTTGTGTTGTTCTTCTCTATGCAGACATTAATAAATTGTTAAAAAGTTTCTTCAACATCACGTTTTTTTAACAACAAAGTAGCCTATTTTGAAAAAGAATGTCCCTTTAAAAGTCTTCACTTGTCTGAACAGATCTATTACAATAAGCAAATTGCTGCAAATTGAGCCTCGTTCATTTTCCGAAATACTAATAAAAAATAAACTCATGTTGATGTTTAAGCCCATAATTATTACATCAATTCAGGCATTGCCAATGCCCCAAGTGTATTTCTGCATTTGTTATCAAGTGCAAGACACCAATAAGTCACAGAAATTGGACAAATTCAAAAATCCAATTCAAATGGTGTCCGTGGCCAGTTTTTAATTCTCTAATTTGAACTTTAACATAAAATCATAAGTAAGAAAACCCGCTGTTTTGTGTGTGTGTGTGTGTGTGTGTGTCAATTCAAATCAATTCAGTTTATTTTGTATAGCCCAATATCACAAATTACAAATTTGCCTCAGAGGGCTTTACAATCTGTACACATACGACATCCCTGACCTTTGACCTCACATCGGATCAGGAAAAACTCCCCAAAAATACATTTTTCACAGGAAAAAAAGGGAAGAAACCTTCAGGAGAACAACAGAGGAGGATCCCTCTCCCCAGATGGACAGAAGCAATAGATGTCATGTGTACAGAATGAACAGCATTACAAAGTTACATAAACACATTACATGAATATGACAATGTATGAATGGAACTCCAATCCATGAAACAGAAGGAGGTAGAGAGGAGGGGGGGCGGGGCGACCAGCAGGGCCAAGGCAGGAGGCCGGTTCACCAGGCATCACACACCTCCAGGTCCAATGGACCCTACGAGACGTGAAGTCACAAAGACTCCGGGGAGGAAGCAGAGTTAATAAGTTGCAATGGAGAGATGTAAATTCATCCATAAGGAGAGAGAGAAGAGGAGATAGGTGCTCAGTGTATCCTAAAACATCCCCCAGCAGCCTATAAGCCTATAGCAGCATATCTAGGGGCTGGACCTAGGGGTGTGTGTGTGTGTGTGTGTGTGTGTGTGTGTGTGTGTGTGTGTGTGCGTGTGTCAAAAACGAACAACGAAATAATGTTTCGTTCTTCGATTTTTTCTTCTTATTTCAATTCTGAATTCCCTGAATCTGAAAAGAGAGAATGACACTCTGATTGTGAAGCAGCGGAGGAGGGAAAACAGGAATGCAACAGCGAAGGGGGGATTTGGGCAGGGGGGGGGGGATGTAAGAGGGTAAAAAAGGTGAGGACGACGACGGGAGGGAGATGAAACGGAGAGGAGATGAAAAGAGAGAGGCGCATGTATGCGGCTGTGATTGCGCCGTCAGGTTCCGTTAGCTTCACTGAACCCTCGTGTCGCTGCCGCGTGTTTACGGCCGTGCATCTGCGCGCAACGACCAGCCCTCCGCTCCTCTGCTCGGGGTTTTTAATGAGGAGGAACATTCTCTCCTCGGCATCCCGAATCTCTGCAAACTCAAACATGGAGAAAAAAAAAAGAGAGAGAGAGAGAGAGAGCGGTAGTCATCTTCATACTACAATCACACTGACTCTCTCTCTTCCTCTGGCAGTAGAACTCGGCAGCAGCCACAAAACCTTTTTTTGACTTTTCAGAAGCATAAAACTCACGTTGAAGGAGCCGACGTCAGAGCTGAAAGGGAGTTCCAAAAGCAGTGGAGAGATCTACTCCTTCTGTGGGTCTGCCTGTCTCTCCCCTCACACGCTGTCTGTCTGTCTTCACACACGCTGTCTGCCTGTCTCCACACACGGTGTGTTGCTGTACCTGAAGAGCCGAGGGCTGCACCGGATATCCTTCTTTTTTTCTTTTCTTTTCTTTTTTTTACATTAAAAGCTGTTATTGAGGTTTTTTCCACGTCAGGCTATGAAACCTTTGCCAGTATATTTTGTCACGTCATCACTCGCAAAACAAATGGAAGAAAAATAGAAGTTTGGTTATTATGGTTTAAAAGATGTAGTTTAGAGGTGCTCCAGACAGGGACTGCAGTGAAGATGCTGATTTTTTGAAAGGCTAAACGCCAACAAATACACTCATTTAAAAAAATGAAAAAATAAGTTGTGGACTTTGAAAATGATTACATCTGTTTATTTTTGTTTATTTTATTTCTTTTAACTTTTGGACTTTACAATGCTCAGGGGGATGCAAAAATGTTCTTGTTTTATTTTTCTGCTCTGTAGCACTTTGAGATTGTTAAAATATAAAGTGCAATACAAATAAAATGTATTATTATTATTATTATTATTAACATGCATCAAGCGGCGAATGACCCAAGATGGCATCTACCTGTCACGCAAAACAGTTACGCCCTCAATTATGCGTAACGTTAAGCCTCAATATTATTTTATATAAAAACGCATTCTCATCCCAACTCGCCGCATACTGACGCTTGGTCAGAGCCTTCGGCGTCACTTTCTATCGCACTGGGTAGCTCCACAACGCTCGCATAAAACAAAAGGTTAACAATGTGAATTCAAACAAAAAAAGTTGCCTATGTGTAGGCAACAATAACACTTAAGGTTTAGAAGAAGAAAAGAAATTGTGGTTGGGCTTAAAATATGTACGTCAAGTAAAATGTAAACGTAACGTTATTACTATTATCATTATCATTAGCCACATTCCTTTTTTTACTACTGCTGCCTTTATTATCATTAACTATATATCAACTGTTGTTGTTATTATTAGTCGTAATAATAATTATATTATTACTACATTTCTCTTTTCATTATATGCATGAGTTCTGTCATATGGATTGACTATATTGTATTTTGAATAAGTTGCTCATTCTGTACACATGTATTGTACTTACGACCATCCTGGGAGAGGGATTGTTCCTCTGTTGTTCTCCTTGAGGTTTTTCCTTCTCCGATGCGAGGGTCCAAGGATAAAGGATGTCGCATGTCGTACAGATTGTGAAGCCCACTGAGGCAAAATGATGATTTGTGACATTGGGGCTATGCAAATAAAAGTGACCTGTAGAGCGTAAGTATGTAAAGCATGTTACAAACACAGCTAACGTAACTTCATACACAACTCAACAACATTGTGGGACACGTCTAATATGGTTTTATATGAGTTTATATTGCGAGCAACATTAATTTGTCCCAAGAGCAATTCAAACCACATCTGAATTTCCCAAAATACTTGGTTATTGCGGGAGAAGTTTTATGAAGCTGCCAATAATGAAATGAAGACAAAAAAAAAGGTATCCTGGTAATGCAGTGAACTCGCTCCCATTGTCCCGCAGACAGCTGTTAATTTAAGAGCCCATGTATTTCTGATTGAAATTGACATGGGTCTGCCACAAGCTGTATTTATGACTTAGAAAGTGGGACGCCTGAGCATACAGCTGGCACATTAAAGCAGCATGATTCTTCCTGCAAATCAGTATAGGGCAACCTGAGATTTGTAAATGAGGAACACATAGAGGATAATGAAGTAAATATTGGAGTTATGGACCCACAGTGCAGTCATTTAGCTGCATTGAGTTGCCACGGGGTGTTTGGAGTCATTTATATTCACTCTTTGCCTTGGATGGAATTCCAAAAATAATTGATTTGGAAAAAGGTTGAACTCCTGATGCTGCACCCGATTACTCTTTCGACACACAAATATCCCCAGTGTTTTGGCAGAAAAACAACAGGCTTGGAAATTAGTTTAAAAGCTGAAAACAACATGTTTTTCCTGATGAGCGACCTCCTGCCGTCTTGTGAATAATGACTTGTGCGATGGTGATGGTTTGTTGGTAAAGTGATTTCAACATTGCAGACTGCGTCTCGTCTTTGACCCAAAGTCAACGTTATGTTTTAATCATGAAGGCAATCTTTTACTAACCTTACACCTGTCTGTATTCATATTTTATGGTGTCATCACCAGACAAATAGGACGATGAAAGAAGGGATTTCTTGTTATTGTGGTTCTATAAATGTTATTCATGGTGCTGTTAATATTGCTGCTAGACCGCCCCGTTAATACAGGTGTGTGATCCCTTTGCAAGCAGCAAGATAGAGACCAAACTGATTTTTAAATAAATAAAACATAACAATAACGCATTAGAGTAAAGCACAGCCACAAAATAAAAAATTCTACCAGAACACAGAGATGTCAATTCCCACTTGAGTTTATGAAGTGAACGTAAGTCACGTGACTCACGTTCACTTCAGTTTAACAAGTGGACGTGAGTTACATGACTTCTGTTCACTTGAGTTTATTAAGTGAACTTAAGTCACGTGACTTCCGTTCACTTGTTAAACTGAAATGAACTTAAGTCACGTGACTTCCGTTCACTTGTTAAACTGAAATGAACTTAAGTCACGTGACTTCCGTTCACTTGAGTTTATCAATTGAACTCTCCCCCGAGACCTGTTTGCCATGGGAGACCCTACCAGGAGCGGCGGCACCCGCCCCAGACAACATAGCTCCCGGGATCACTGTGATCCCGTATCCCAACATTCAGTAATCGGGTCCGCTAAGCTGACGACTCGATTCAAGACGGTGCTCCTCCGAAAACATATAGACTTGCAGAAAAAAAGTGCGAGCTGTGCTGTTAATTATTGAAACAATCAACAGATGTGGCGTCACATTAGGAGTCGTTTTTGTCTCAGCTTGATTTATGTAAGTCCAATATTCACCGTCTTTTGGCTCTGCACCAGCTGAGGGCAATATCTGGCTCTTTAGCTTTTATAATGCTCCACAGCATCACCTAGTTGCCAAATTTATCTGCCAAGCCTTTTAATTGAAAACTGTCTGCTGCATAGAAAAAAAGAAAACACTGTTGATGAGAGCGGTGAGACTGAACCAAAGAAGTGAAGCGCCAGGCTGTCAAACCCCAAAACAGTGAGCTGAAAGACAGCAAAAAGCTCTTTCGAGCTGAAGGATAATTTAGGAATTCCAGAGCGTCACATTACACATTTCTTCCACTGTTAATATAAAAAAAGATTATAGGAGCAGTAGTTTCCTAGAATATGCCTTCACCCTATAGGTGTGCCAGGGTGAGCAAAGTAGGGTCATTTTTGTTGACCAAAAAGGATATCTGGTCCTCACACTGATAGAGGTACAAAAGCCCATACAAGATGGGGAAATAAATAGAAAGGAGAGCTGCTGGATTTCATTTAGACTTCCTGTCTATTCACCAGGGGTACTGGTAGCAGGGCGAAGAAAACCTAATCAACAGAGTCCACAGACATCCATCGGATGTTACTGGTGGAGCAGGGACACCCGATGGCAGCTCGCGGTACCGCAACTGCCTCAGACGCAGGGTCCTCACTTTGAGACTGATGCTGTCGGGCTGATTTAAATCCTCGATGACTCAGACTGCTTAAATGCAACAGCGAACCAAACATACCCGCTTATCTTGAATAATCAACCTCCTTCATCCTTCTACCTGTGTGTCTGTGGGTTTGAATATCTGTCAAAGCCTCAGCCTCTTTGGCTGTTATCAGGAGTCTGATTCCAGCCCAGGCTGTCTCTGTTCTCTTCAGGCTGTGTCAGCCACATGGGATTTTTTTGGGCAGCCAGTGTTATTGGGTAGATAGCCACACACCAGGACTGAGGGTGGTTCCCTCGGGAGATAAAGGAGCTTGACGGGTGGCTGCGTCGCAGCGTGGCGGGGGCCAGTTTGCAGCCGGGGGCGGCGTCTGACTGGAACATCTCTCTTCATCCGTAAAGTTGAGGGTCAAGAACTTAAGTTGTGTGGACTCAAGGACATCGATTGACTCAGAAAGTTGGAAGCTGTGTGTTTCATTTTCAAGATATGGACACACTGAGCATCTTTACTGTACATGCATGTTATATATCTTATATCATCTTTGTCCCTGTAGGCAAAGGGCCAAGATTGTGGCATCGGAAGCATTCTGGTTTCCGCTTGTAGTTTGAGTAGTCGTGACTAACTTGGGTGATCCTTTAACTTCTTTTCACGCAATCATTGGGTCCAAATGTCTCTTTGTCCAACACTTTGTCTACCAGCCTCAGCTGTACTTGGCATTTGGTTCTAAATAGCAAATGTGAGCATGCAGACCAAAACATCTACATTTTAAACACTGTCCCGGGGAGCGTGGCGCGATGCTGCTACCTGTCGACTCTCAGCTAAATTCCATCTGTGATTATTGTGAGCACAATTCAAACAACCCGGTGCATTCAAACCACTGGCATGAATCCAAAGGGCCGAATATGGAATGCGAAGAATGCGAGGCGGATTTTGTCATTATCGCACATTTTTATAGTCAAAAGATGTCATGAACACTGTGAACATCATGGATAAGTGTGTGCAAACATTTGTACCCGGATCGCTTCGACTTCACACCTCATCCGATCCGTGTTTGGATTTTCCAGCACCGACTCTCTCTGAGGCTCTGAGCCCGCTAGATTTACTGGAATGTTTCACCACTCGTTACCCCGCGGATTCACACTTCCAAGGACAAGAAAAGGCAGAGTTGGTAATGATACATCCCTCGTGTCACGGCAAGCAGACAGGAAGGAGATTTCACTGTCTTTCCAATTCTGATGCAATGTCTTATTCATAACAAGCCTATTGCAGCCCTTGGAGGCTCTCGCTCTCTCTTTTTCTTCTTAAACCCTCGGGGGAAATACACATCTGATATGGACTGAAATTAATTTTCTGGAACCGACAATCCTATGTGTTGGCGCATTGCGTAGTGGTTATGGCACGCCTTTTAATACGCGTAAAATGGTAACGCGCCCTATGGAAGTAGGTGTGTGCCGATAGAAACCATTCCCCCTGCGATTTGCCTCATGCCGGCTGTTTGATTTCTCTCTTGTTTTGCACCCTTTCATCCTCCCTTCTATGGTACACGGTGTGTACCCCCATTCTTCCACCCTCATCTCTGTTTGTTCTGATAACGAGCGTTGAGGCGCACGCGGCCCAACCCGCACAAGGAACCGACAGGCACACAGAGAGCGAAAAGGGAGGGAGAGAGAGAGAGAGAGAGAGAACACACATAGGAGACTCCTTGTGTTCCACTTCTCGCCATAATGGCCTATTTGTGTACGACAATCTCACTCCGACACCTCGCCTCTGATGCCTGGTTTTTATTTTAAGCAAAGTGCACTCTCCCCAGTTGTTGTTGTGCGTTCATTGTTTTAATAAGTGTGCCTGTGTGTGTGTGTGTGTGTACCAGTGTGTGTGTATGTGTGTGTGTGTGTGTGTGTGTGTGTGTGTGTGTGTGTGTGTGTGTGTGCGTGTGTGTGTGCGTGCGTGCGTGCTTTTTAAACTATGTGGGAAGCCGACTCCCGCGCCTCTCATCCGTCGGCTCGGCGGGGGTTGCTATGGGAACGACGGAGGGCCAACACAAAGTAATGAGGATGCTCTGAATTGCTGCGAGGTGACCTTGGGAAAAAAAACAGCAGGAGCATGAGCAGCCCTTGTCTGCAGTGCGCGAGATGCGACGCTGAACAATTGCGTACACACACACACACACACACACACTCGTAGAGTTATTTGGAAAAGGTGGAAGTTGCCTGTCTGGGAAATACAACCCACAATGCACTGTGACAAGTGTCTCTCTTGCTTGTCAAGTCGCCGCCGAGTTTACCCACTTGAGCTCCTTTAAATTGCTTCCGAGACGAGACGGGCCCAATCCCCTCTCTTCGCTGGGAGCTGTTCAGTCGCAACCAGCAAATGCTTTCTTTAAGAATTCAAAATCCTCCTTCCGTCCCAATTCGAGGCCCCTATTTTACAGACAGGAGCACCGCAGATCACGGGAGCGCTGGTGTTTACCCTCTCACCCCCCCTGCTTCTAATCAGAGGCTGATGGAGTGGCGTGGAAGCCAGGTGGAGGCTCTTTCTGGAAGAATAAGGGCCATTAACTGATCAAGTAAAGAAGCCGAGATGCGCGACAGCAGCCACAGCTGTACTCCCTAATGGAGAGAAAGTGCACACCTCTGTGTGTGCGTGTGTGTGTGTGTGTGTGTGTGTGCGTGCGTTTTAAAATGAGCTACAGAAACAAAAGTGCTTGTGTGAGGAATTGAGGTCAGAGGGAGTGCAGACCTACTTTGAGAGATTCCTGTTCGTTTGTTAATGCCAAGCAACCACTGATCCCACCTATTCATTGTCTTGTTCAGATTGACCTCTGTGACCCTGCGTGTGTGTGTGTGTGTGTGTGTGTGTATGTGAGCGTGCACACGCTACCTCCACACCAATCAACAGCAGTAGCATTATTGACTGCGCTGCACTCTGCCCACCGTTCCACTTGTTTACTTGTTTCGGTGATTAGCCTTGTCCCCAACAAGCTCAATGGAGCACATCAATGTTCCCTCAGGTCAGTAAGAGGTAATGTTTCCAGCTCTTGTCTGTTATCAGACAGTGTTAGCGGGCTTGAGGAGGAAGGGATTACATGAAAAGGTGAAAATAAAGACGTGATCAGAAAACCGACACGTTTGGTAGAAATGGCTAGCAGGGTTTTTACACATCAGGACAGGAGCAGCGCTGTCAGTCGTCTCTATGATTGTCTCAGTCCACTGTCCAAGAGCCAAAAATGTACAGAAAAAGAGATTGAAGTAATTATTTCCAAACTTCATAATTTCGTTTAGCATACAAAATACTCTGCTTGACTCTATTTTGTTGGTGTTTAGCCTTTTCTCACTGCATTGAGAAACTGCTCTCTCTCCCTGTATTAATCTATCTGCAATAAATTACATTTTTTGAGAACCACAATTACAAGAAATCACATTTTCCGAATTTTTTATTTAAGGGTGATGACATCATAGAATATGACGACGGACGATAAAACCTTCATTCAAAATAGAGACTTTGAATGTAAAAAAAAATAATTGCGTGACTTCATTTATATGGGTAGTTCAAATCTACCAAAGTAAAAATATGACAAATGAGCTTGCACTGTACTGTGATGTGGTTCCCCTTTTCCTTTTTACATACAACAATGGAATGATAAAAATGTCTGCATGTCTCTTTTCATTTGAGTTTATTGCATATTTGATATTGGGGTAATCAAAAAGTAACGAAAAGTAATCAGATAATATTACTTTTATATTGTAATACTTGGATTGAGTAACTTATCACATTGTATAATGCAATTAGTAAAGTAACCCTCCCAACCCTGTGTGTTAGCATAGGTCAGAGGAAATGTGATGAAAAGAGATCCCACGAGACAAGGGGGAGGAGGTGAGGAAATGAGACGAGAGAAGGAGGCGTGAAATCCCATGATGGATTCCGCTCAGCATCCTGAGGATTACAGCAACGTCCACAATCACCGGAACAGCGGAAGGGAGCATCCCTGATGTACACATCAGCGCTTTTCAAAATGAAATATCCAGCACCGGAAAGAAAAACAGAAGCATACTTTTATCAGAGGTTTTGTGGAATCTGACAGGTCACGTCATTTTGTTAAGAACTGCTTTTGGTATTGATTCTTTTAATCAGGCTTTATCCAGACTTTTTTTTTTTTTTATAGACTGGCTAAGTATAACAATCATGTCCAAAAAAGAATAATCTAAAAATCTGTTTAATTGAGTTACACACAAATAATAATGATGATATAAAAAAGAGAAGATGGAGAGCATTTGGTATTTGTCTGTGTCCATTTTAATATGGAGTCGTTTTGGTGAACAGGCAGCAGGTGCTCCTGAAACTGGTGCAGAGTACAATATGAACAGTGGCCATAATTTTAGGAATATGGAGGTCATGGGTCCAAACCTCCACAATCCCGCCCAAATATGAAGTTTTGACAAGCCAACTGCCAAACTCTGTGGAACTTAGTTCCCCATTTTACTTTTAAATGCAATTATTATATTCACTTACCGTATTTTCCGCACTATAGGACGCATTGGATTATAAGGCGCACTGTCAATGAATGGTCTATTTTCGATCTTTTTTCATATATAAAGCGCACCCGACTATAAGGCGCATTAAGCGAAACAAAACAATCAGTCAGTCAAACTTTATTAAACATGTTCACAATAACTCTCAAAATTGTTCAAACGTTAATGAGCGTATTCACAATAACTCCCAACCTTGTTCAGTTGTAACACGTAAAAAAAACAGTTTGATACCACTAAATCAAACGTTAGCGTAACTCTGTGTGGTTTTCTTTACTTGGCGCAGGTCATCTTCTTGCTTCCTCCACTTCCGTACCATTGATTCATTAATGTTGAATTCTCTTGCAGCTGCCCTATTCCCATGTTCTGCTGCGTGACTGATAGCCTTGAGTTTGAAGTCCGCGTCGTAAGCGTGTCTCTTGACAGGTGCCATTTTGGGGTCCTTATACACACACACTGTAATATTATGGCGAAGCACAGTATGTATTACTCCGCGACGATCCTGACTACGGTACCGTAAAGGGGCGTTCACATCAAACGCGTTGCGAATCTTTGGGCGCGTCTGGATCCCATGTAAAGTCAACGCACAGATGCGTTTGGTTGAAATTCGCCGGGCGTTGCGATAGACGCATTTCGCGCGTTGAGAAATTTTGCCAGAGTTGAAATATTTCAACTTCCAATGCGAATTGCAAAAGTTTCGCAACTCGCCAGCCAATCAGCATTGAGATGCTCCGCCCGTTGGGCTGCTGCTGCTCTGGTAGCGCTGGAAGCGGAAGCTATCGAGACGGAGTCGGTGAAACTCCCCGAGCTGTGTGAGCCTACGGGTGATGTTATGAACCCAAACACAAGGGCGTTAGATGTTCCGACGTTTATGGGATGTCCACAACAAGTATAAAGCAGAACTAGTGGTTATTTCGACCGTGGTGGATGGAGGAAATTATAACTGTTTTTACCGAGATAAGCCACGGAGATAAGCCACGCCCCCTTTTCGCAACAGGTTGCGAAAGACACAAATGAACACAACTTGACTGGCGAATAAACTGACGCGAGTTATAAAGCCGCTATAAATGCTGCAAGCGGTGCGGCTTTGTAGTTTACCAAAGTCGTACTAAAACATTTTGACAGAGCGCCGTGTACCACACAAAATCGCTTCGAGGTTAGTAAGCACAGCCAGAATTAATCAATATATAAGGCGCTCCGGATTATAAGGCGCACTGTCGTTTTTTGAGAAAATTAAAGGCTTTTAAGTGCGCCTTATAGTGCGGAAAATACAGTACATGCATTGCACCTCCTTATCCTGTGAATATTGTAATGCCTTTTCTGCTGCAGCAAACAAAACCTTTATTTTATTGTAATATTGTGGGAGCCTAAAACCATTCAAGTCTAGTTTTAAAATGGACGGTTTGTAGAATTTAGTGGGTGAAGATGTAAATTACAACCAAGTAAATAACACTTAACTCACCTATACCTTACTAAACATGTAGAGAATGTGCGGTGGCCTTCGGGTATCGTAAAAACGTGAAAACCCCCTTTCTAGAGCCCAGTGTTTGGTTTGTCAATTCTGGGCTACTGTAGAAACATGGCAGTGCAGCATGGCGGTCCGCTCCCTAAGTTTCAGTTGATTATACTCTGATGAAAACATAGTTATGTATATTGTATTAACAAATATATATCCTACAACCTAACACCTTTAAGGTATTTAATCTAATAGGAAATACTTACATATTGAGTCCAGCTCTCAAAGCACTCTAATTGCTTCTTTTCTTATGCTGCGTTCACACCAAAAGCGTTGGGAATATTTGCAACACTTTACTCGCGTGAGTTTTTGTGGTTTATTTGTGTATGACACAAATAAACCACAAATAGTCGGGCGAGTGAAGGGGCGTGGCTTATCTCTGTTGCTTTACTCTGTGCAAACAGTTAACATTTCCACCATCCACCATGGAAGAAATAACCACTATTTCTGCTTTATACTAGTTGTGGAAATCCCACAAGCGTAAGGAACATCTAACGCCCTTGTGTTTGGGTTCATAACATCACCCGTAGACTACGTCTGGATGACTGCAGCTTCCAGTGCCACGAGTGTAGTAGTAGCCAGTTTGATTCACCAACGGCAGGACGTCAGTGATGACGGGCAGAGCATCTCAACACTGATTGGCTTTCATAATTCAGCGTTGGCCATTTTTTTTTTTTTTAATGACGCAAATCTTTCGCTTCGTGCTATTCGCATCATTCGCACCAGGAGAAAATATGCTTTATTCGCACCGTTTTTTGTGAGAATGCAGCATTACAAAATAAGCCTGCAGTGGGCTAAGCACACAGCAGCACACGCTGACCAATCAGCTCTACCCTTACAAGCTGTGTCAGTGTGGAGGTTACTCAACGGGGGGCTCCAGGGTTGATTAGGATGCGTCACAAGGCGTGTTTGTCGTTTCCAGGTAGCCATAATTATTTCCACATGCTGTGAACATACTCGAGCTTGAAGGGGTTTGCTGATTGACACTCAAGAACAAACCCAGTTTGGCAATAGGTGACATTGGGCTTGGTCTCTAGCACAAATGGACAGTGGCACACTGTGAAATAGAAGTTGTCCTTGTCACCACATGTTGTGTGCTACATTGAGTTCAGTGATTCCTCATGAAGAGTTTTGCTTCGCTTTCATTCTTTTCTTTTTCTCTTGCGAAATGCAACTTCTGGACATATCTGAAGCACTGCCAACCTCATCCCACGAGACAGGAACTTTATGTTGCGAAAATATACTAGACGTGCACACATTGAACTCCGACCAGGGAAAGGTTGTCATGTTTACGGCTCCAGGCTATCTTAGCCATAAACCTGCAGTATAAAGCGAGTGGGTGCACATCATGAGGCATGGAGACGGGATAATTAATTTTCAAAACATTTTCTTTCACTTTCGTTTCTGAAAACTCTCATTCCGTACTTGACGAAGCCATCTGCAGCGGTGAGAAAGTAAGCAAGTTTGGAAGTTTAAGTCGAAGCATCAAACAAATGCATACCATTGAGAAATTAACACCTTTGAAAAATGGTCCAAAATGTTGCACCCTTATCCCCATTTGAACAATTATCTGTTTCGATCCTCTCCATGGCCACAGGCTTTACACCCTGTTATACCATTACATTACATGTCATTTAGCTGACGCTTTTATCCAAAGCGACTTACAATAAGTGCATTAAACCATGAGTCCAAACCTAGAACAACAAGAATCAAGCAAGTACAATTTCTTCAATACCACATGGCTATATGTGACAATAGCATTGGCATGGTTTGGCCATAGCTTAATTTGTGGCCTTCTGACATTGACTTCTGAGCGTAAATCTCAGGGCAGACATGCAAGCCTTTTTCCCTCTGCAGTGGAATAATATTTTTGTTTACTTGTTTGTCTGTTTGTTAGCAGTATTTCAGAAAAACTACTGGCCAGATTGCCAGATTGTCATGAAAATTGGTGGAAGGGTGGAGCAGGGTAACCTGATGCGCCAGATGGTTTGTAAAACAGAACCATCCGGGGAGCCATCATTGGAGGAGTAGTTCTGACACATTCTCAACCCTCGAAGATGCATTTTCTCGTGCTCCAGCTGTCGTGCAAAAAGGTAACTAGTATGGGCAAAAGCAGAACCCATTATGTGAGGGGTAACCGGAGGGTGGTCGGGACTGCATTTCGTCTATAGAATCTATAACAACATGTAAACAACATCCAATCGTTTTTCTTGGGGACAGGCATTTAACGTCTCAAGGAGGAAGGTAACCTGTTTTGACCCAATGTTTCACGTTATCCCATCATAACACGCACCAGAGACTAAAGTGTAACTATCTGTAAAACTGTACCCACAGTTGGTTGTATCATTCTATAGTTAGAACAATTGCTCAGTGCCTCACAATGTGCTCAGAACTTGTAGCGCCCCGTAAGAACAGCCGAAACCTCGACATGTGATGCTATCTGAAAGGGGCGTGGACGCCCAATGTGGCCGCTGCCCGCCAACGCCCGTCAGTCAATCACAGGGAACGGCAGAGCAGTCTCGATTGTCTAATTACTTTCTTGCGTCAGATTTGTACAAAAGCGGTTCGACTTGAAACTTGAAGGTCACAACTTGAGGAATTTATTCACCGTTTCATCTCTGCGTATTCTAATCTCGCCATGCATCCATGTACACGACCGGCGAACTTCAAAGAGCTCCTTTGAAAGCCCCCCCCTCCCACCTCCATAACAAATTACCATACAAAAGTCTCCCAGCGCACGGCGCCATACTACGCCCAGTCTCTTCACGGACGGAGCTCCGCTGGATGATTGAAGTTGAGCTCCCCTGAATTTCCTCAACTCGCCACCGTGATCAAAGAAGGATGAAGGCAGGCGGTTAGTGAGACGGGCCCAGAAGTGAAGCTCTGCCTGGGGCTCACTCTGCTCCGCGCACGGGGGAGAGACTTACCCTGCCTCGGACCCTTCATTTTGCAGAATACAATGTATTGTCTAGAGCTCACACGTGGCATATTTGTATTTCACTGCTTGTAGTGCCGGGCGTCATTGAACTTCTCATAGCGCTTTAAACAGACTCATTAAATCTCTGAAGTGAATACAATAAGGTGTTTAAAATGCAGACAGTGAAAGCCGGTTGCCCTCCCCCCTTCCTGCCTCATCCTGGTTTTCACAGTAGTCCCATCTGAGGCATGAAATATGACTGTAACGTCTTTCATCATTTTACAACTTCGTAGTAGATCGTTTGCAACCAAAACACGGTTTGGTTTTTGGCTTTATTTTTGTTTGATATACTTTACAAAATTACATGATGCTGGTGGACTTTCACTTCACAAGTTACACTACACGGCCAAAAGTATGTTGACAAAAAAAATATAAAAAACAATTTCATTATAAACAAATGCCTCTACGATAAAGGAAATGTGTATAAAAGAGAGTTCCAACAATAAATAATAATTACAAATGAAGTCTTTATTGTTATTGTGAGGCAAGCACAAACTCTTGCACATATGAGGTCTGCCCTGATGCGGTAGGTAAGTGAGTGGAAAGGTTTAATATTTATAACATACGCTTTCAGGATCAGAATGCGTTCAGTGAAGTTCTCCACCTCTCTAAAGTCCTAAAGAAAGGGCATCGTCCCACCCTGATTGGCCGAATGCACCAAGTGGCTCTCAATTCTTAATTAGTAGCTGGTCCTCACACCCTGATGGTGATCTGAATAACCCTCCAATCAGCTCAGGGGAACTGTGGTACTTCAGCTAAAATTAATAATAATAATAACGCTGTGGCATAGTTGTTTCAAACATATCCTTTACACAGTTTACTTTTAACACAATTTCACTAAAACCCATTAATTTGTTCTCTTCACTGATGTAATCTGATTGTATTATTTATACAAGACGATGGGCTGAGAGTCCTGATAACACTGAGCCTGTATAAAAGCTCTCTGCCGCAAAATCTCTTTCCTGCATGGTGAAATGTTAAGTACTCTGAATGCACGTTTATTTCTTTGATTGGTGGTATATATATATGTATATATTATTTTTTGAAGAATTGAA
Organism: Cyclopterus lumpus; assembly: GCF_009769545.1. NCBI lineage: Eukaryota > Metazoa > Chordata > Actinopteri > Perciformes > Cyclopteridae > Cyclopterus > Cyclopterus lumpus. The sequence continues at coordinate 7,194,612 of NC_046970.1, read as the reverse complement.
AATGCAACTCAATCAGATAGGTAACAATAATAAAATAGATGCTGTTAGACATTCACGGAACAAGCTAAATTCTTCTTCCCATTTCCAACATCTGCCGTCACTCCGCACAACCACTGAAGCATTCAGCCAAAGACAACCAGCTGCAACATCGGAACAGGTTTGATCCAGTAACGAAGGCCCGAAATCCAATCTTACACGCTCCCACTCAAGTGTGACAATGTGCTTGTTGTCAACAGCTAAATGAAGCACCCTTCTAAGGTGTGTAGAGTATGAATACTGCCCTCTGTAACAGAAACAAACTATGGAGAAAAATTCAACTACTGGTGGCATTTCCTTCCTTTAATATACAGAGAGAGAGAGAGATAAATAATTTAAATAAATGAAAGAAAAGTATAAATTATGTATACTACAATATATAACAACAGTGTAAATTGTAATGCTAATAAACAGGACCTATGATTAGGTGTGTAAAACGGCAAGCATAGCGTGAATAAAAAAGAAACTATAGTTTAAAAGTAAAGAATAAATACATGCAATATTAATGCCACAGTAAACCAAAGTTAAATGATATCAGTTAGGTGAGTATTTTACAGTTAAAGATATATTAAATTACGGGGTTATAGCTGGCGGCAGGGATACAAAATCGGCTTATGCATTCTGTCTTTAAAGATATAACGTATCTACAGTTTTATAGAATAGACTAGGTTGCATTTGATCCTAAATACTATGTAACCTTGAAGTTGTTAACGTCCATGCAACAATATTAAATGTTAGTTCAAGGTAATATTAGTTTGATTAGGTAACAAGTAAATGTTTAGAAAGTGCGTTGCATGAATGGAGTTTGGATTGATTAGTGCTAGGCTTTGCTAACATTGCACCTGCTCCACCAACACTCAAATAGAATCAGCTAGATCATAGAGTATCAATGGTCCATACACATACATTTAAACACACAGTTACGTCCGGTCCCTGTATAAATATGAGGGAGTGCCAAAAAGACAGCATTTTACCACTACATCTGATTCAATAGTCAGCACTTGGAAAACAGGAGTTGAATCTCAATGCTGACAGGCTTTTGAGACACGGAGTGGAGCACATTTCTCAACTCGTGAACGCAAACATTTTGTCTATTTGCGTCGCATCATTTGCGCAGTCTGGAACCATCGGGAACAAAATTGCGTTTTTGCCTGGACTTCGTTAGGCCGTAAAAAATGTAAAACAAAACCCCACAATTGCACAAAACATGATATGGGCTCATCAAGGTAACGTGATATGTCTTAGGTGTAAATTGAACACATAAGGCAAGGTGATGTCTTTGTTATTTTGTAAGTTTGATCTTTGATCAATGTGGGTTTCAATATATTTTTCATTTATATAAATGCATCTACAATATGTTTACACTTGAATGAATAATCAAAGAAAGTTATTTAACAATATGTTAGGAAGTAGTTTATACAGGGTTACAGTTACAACCTGTCCTTTGATGTGGTGATACTGATGTGGCCCAGGGTGAAAATGAGTTTGACACCTCTGGTTTATAACGTAGGGCCGCTGGCGTATTTGAGGAGTGAGGAAGTGTTGGAAATGCTGACGTAGACAGTTATTCTGGAGCAAAATGTTGCAGTGTAGTGTTGATGAAGTGACAGCAGTGATCTGCCAGGGACAGATGGATCGGTTTGGTTCTTATCATCATGGAAGCTGACCAATAGGGCATTTCCTCTGAGATAGGTTTAGCAATTGGTTTGCACAGACCAGAAAAACACCCCGTGACCCACTCAGCGCCCCTGTTAACCTGATATGAGACAAACCCCACAAAAACAGCTCCTCATACCTGTGCCAAGAGCTGTGAGCTCTATGTTTTGCAGAGTGAAAACCGCTGGCTGTCGACAGTTTTGAGTTTCAGCTGAATTATATATGTGGCGCTGGACCAGTGTTCTGCTCCAATGGAGAGATCACAGATAGAGAGTGACATGGCGACAAGCCAATTATGCGACCGGCCAGCTGTCATAGGCGAACAATATTTCCACCGTCATCTCAAGACTCAGACTCTGAGACTTCAGAGAGCCTCGAAAATGCAGTAGACAGGAGACCGCGCAGATTTCGACGCTCTTGGGAAGAAAAAAATAATAACGCAGTTGAAAAGGCATATGCGATGAGCTGTAAAGTAGAGATGTGCACGGAGAGAAGCGTGTGTGTGTGTGTGTGTGCGTGCGTGTCCGGAGCTAGAAGAGAGAGAGAATGATGTCGCTGTAATCAGGCTAGGTCCCAGGAGGGCAGGGCAGCAGTGCTGACAGCGAGTTGGTACTCATCTTCAGAGCAGGATATCTGGGCCACAGTCCCTTCTGTCTGGCTTGTAAAAAAAGAAAAATAGCAGGGGGTGCAGAGGATGTGGAGACGTAGACGGGAATAATAAAATGACCCGATGGCTGGGAAAATAAGTGGGGCTTGATTTTCTCGAGGCAATGACAGGAACACAAAAGCTGTGTGTCGGTGAATGATTGTCGTGGCCATTACTGTCTTTACAAAGGCAAGAGGGCAGGCTCCTTGCCAAACTGCAACATGCACCAATGATACATTGTATACTTTTTAGGCAGTTTATTCATTATTGTCACCAACTTAATACAAAACCTAAGTAGACATTTAGACACTGCAAAATCGACAGGGTTCAGGGCAATGGAGTTCTTATAAGTTGGCCCTTGATTAAACCCATTTAAAGTTACTGTGAGGAACCTTTAACTGGTTATAAAACGGTCTCATTTTAATACCGACATCTCTATATGACCGACATAAGTAAATGAGACAATTAGCGAGATTGGCTTTTTCTATGCTGTTATTCTAAGGGACGGGAGAGAGACCCTGTTGCAGTAAAATTACCAAGTTTTCTGAAGAGTCTCACGTTAGAGAAAGCACTACCACTTTCGTCCAGAGGGACCGCTAAAAACAACACACATCGAACTACGTGAACAAGATTCACCGACCGTGGAGACCACAGTTACTGCTTCACTGCTCAAGATCGGTGAACTTTTATCCATTTTTTGAGAAAATAAAAAGGGCACGTCGACACTAGTGAAGATCACATATTATAAAAACACATAGCAGCTAACACAAAATGCTTGGTGACAGTGTGTCTTCCTGCTACATTAGGGTTGCATAAGGTCAATAAGCCCTGAAGGAACCACTACAAAGCGGGTACATGGCAGCGGGTACAATTTATATAATAATGTTAAAATATTCAAATGAAAATATATATATATATATCTTCATTGTGGACCCGTGTGTGGCCTGTGGCAGAACATGTGCAGACTGGAAAGCAGCATGTTGAGCTCCAGTATAAGTCAAAAGATGATGTGAAAATCGGGAGCTTGCTGCTTTGTCACCAGGATAAAGCTCATTATTTATAGTAATTTGATCTATAATACATTTGTACTGTCATCTCAAATCAAATAGAAGACCAGCCCACTGTTTCATTTGATGCATGAAATAATGTCAGTGGTGCTCCCCTTAACCAAATATATGTTACCACAGCACTCAGGCTCTCTCTCCCTCCCTCTCTCTCCGGATTGTACCATCGCAGGGATGATTTTTGTACTGGTGCGATGAAAGCTGGAGATGAATACTTCATCCCTGACCCAGATAATGGCAACATATCAGGCTCGCAAAACTCGGGAGCGCTGTCGTGTTACTGCCCGCTCCTCCGCTGTGCTCTCCCGGTGCGGCGGGAGCTGTTAGCGGCGCATCCTCGCCTCGCCGCGCATCTTCCTCCGCCTGGATTCGATCCCGATCCCCCCCTCTTCCGTCTCGCTGCTCAGAGAGAGAGGAGCGGAGAGGAAAGGAGAAGCGCCGGGCGCCGGGAGAGGAGCGATGGAAACACGGGGAAAAGGTGAGTAGCTCGAGAGGGGAGGGGAGGGGGAATTAATGGACATGGTACTCGAGTCCCTCTCGCGCTTTTTCAGTTGAAAAGTAAACGCTAGTACTTAAACTGGCGGTATCGCGTTACTCGTTACATTGTGACTACACGGTGCTCGGGAAGTTTCGAGAAAGTTGCGGTCTTCGACTTTGAACTTTCGGCTAACTGGTGAGACGACCGTTAAGCTAGCGGCCCAATAATATCACTGCAGGCTGATATAGCTAAATAAATAAAAACTCTTATAGAAGAAGGTGTCCTTTTATGTTACTGCTAGTTAACCTTAAAGTATTCTTTCATACAGTCTATGGTTACAGTACCGGAGCCCGACCACGCACAGTGGGCACAGTATAATTCAAAAGGTATTGCCCCTGTTACTGTTTTTGTGCTGCTGTAATTAGCCACTTAAAAGCCGCCATTACAAATATCAAGATAAACAACATGCAGTTGTCTGAGGGGGTTCCTCGAGGTGCGAAGAGCAACGACCTATGGTAATTAAAAAAGAAAGAGAGAGAGAGATACGGATAGGGATAAATAATTAAGGGACATGAGGAATAATAGGAATATTGATACCACAAAGTGCCAGTGAGTGATAACATAGGGGGTAATGACAAAGTGCTAAAAGGCCACTGCAGATGCATCATGCAATATGCACACAGTTGTCAGTTTATTAGGTACACCCAGCTAAAACTATTACAGTCTAATTCAACAAAAGAAATCCCACCTTCCAGAAGGTTCTGTTATTGTTCTGTTGTTGCGGGTACTGTATCAGAGGTGTTTCTTGTATTTAGTCTATTCTTAGTTAAGGCGTGGACAAAATATTTGAAACACCTCTCAGTAGACCATCAACAGCACCACTCTTTTTTTTAAATAGCAAATATTATCATTTTCAATCAGATTGAATTTTTAGTTGCACTCGATAGCATTATTTGTTTTAAATATTGGCCTATACCCCACACATTGACAACTTGAGTTGAATTCCTCGTTTGATGATTGTTGACATCATTAGTCAATTTTTACGTCCATCCCAAAAATCATGTCAACCACTCTGATTGATGTCAGTGTAATCATTTTATGTTATGTTTATATTATATTATATATCATGGTTACAGTCAACTATATACATCTACAAAAACACACAATTAAGATTGGACAAAATATTAAAAACGCCTCTCAGTAGACCATTTAATTCAACCGCACCACACATTTTAGCGTTTTTATAGGTAAACACTGGATATCATCATTTTCAGTCAGTGGTGATTTTGCTTGCATTACTTTTAGCTTTGCCTGTACACCATAAAAAAAAGTCCCCGTTTTTAAAAATATTATTGGATTGTTTACATCATTTGTCACAGCTCAAAAGGTTTTTCGACTCCTTCCCCAGCCCACGAAATGATGATTGATGATGATGGATCTATTGTTCGGGGCCTCATGACAATGGCGACAGTGAATATAAAGACCATCCAGGCCTTATCTGAAAGGTCACTTACTCAATATTCACCCCACTTGTCTGTCTTCAGTCTGTCTAGGTTCGGGCTGCAGCAGATACGTACAGAAGGAAGAGTGACATTTCTTTGTCCCCCTTGCTCCCTAAGGGAGATCGTCACTTTTCCTCTACCGTCATACTGTGCCCCAAAGTTTGATACTCAACTCAACTGCATAACCTTTACAATCTAGTGGTGCCCTACAGAAATCCATGGGGGGGACATACTTACATGTGCATTAAAGATAAATAAATTATACTTGGGAAAAAAAACAAACAATTAAATGCTCATTCTACCACCTATATTACACTGAATTCCGTTCGCAAATGCAACACTTCAAAGTTCCTTTGAATATTTATTGTTTACTTTTTCCAAATCCGCACAAACCCCTCTTCACATGGGCCTTAATTAGATCCGCGGCACTTATTAAAACAAGAAAATACATCACTTTTTTAAACTCCTTTTGTTGCCTTCCTCCAAAGCAGTGATGAAGCACACACGTAGCCAGCAGCTGAGTTTTCATTAAAACAACATTATGACTGCTGTGTCAACTGCATGCCAAATTCATCAGAGCCTAAGTTACCATGTGACCGATTGCTGACAAACAATGCAGCGTTTAAGAAGGAATTTTTTTTTTAAACACAGTCTGGCTCCCTCTGCATGAAAACACTCCGGCGCTACATTACCACACTTCCATCCCACGTCACGGTTTTGTTTTCACGGAATATTCTCTCGCGCCGCGTGTGCGATATAACGCTCTGTGGTGTTGAGTTTATTGTGTCATCATCTTCACAGGTGACTGAATCTCGGTGCTGAGAAATCATCGAGGGTCTCGTGCCTGGGATTCCGACTAGAAGGTACAGTCTTCGCCGCCCCCCACACACACTTTACTTCCTTCCTTTTCTTGTTTCAACGATAATTTCTTTCCACTTAAATACAATACCAGTCAATTGCCATGCATAGCCTGTCACGTTAAATAGATGGGGTTCGATGCCAGCCTTGGCCTACTCCTTTTTCTCATGAGATAAACGGGATGGAGCTCCTTCCCTGTCAAAGTTAGGAGGAAGTTAAAAACTGGTATAACGTATTATGTCTGTCAGCTACTGCTGCTGGGACGACGGGCCATCTCTCTCTGACAAGGTGAGTGACATTTTCCAAATTTTCAATTGACAGCAGTGCCACAGTGTCACAGTTTGATTGACGACCGCTGGCACAGACTTTATATCCTTCCTTCCCAGTACGGAGCGGTAACTTGCATCGGTTTATTCCATACTTTCTGAGCAAAGTCAGCTGCTTACATTAGTAGAAAGTGTGCTCTTATTATTGGTATGTGCTGAAGCGTGGAAGTAGGATACAGTTTGTGTGACACTAAGCATCCACGATGCTTTGAGCTTATTGGTGTTGGTCAATGAACCAATAGTAGGAGTGCAAAGGATCATAAAACTTACGGGTGGAATCTTTTGAATTCCAATTGCCTGCTGTTGATGATCCATATCGGCCGATCGTTTTGGTTTTGTTTTGTGTTTTGTTGGCTGATATAAAAAAGGCACCAGACCATTCTTCTTCAAAAATAATTTCAACCACTCTGAAGTCAGTGTAAACCCTAAAAAAAAAAAATGTCAATGTTCTAGTCATCTATATACATATACAAATAACACACAATTCAGATGATTAGGAAATAAAAGTGTTTGTTTAATAATTGAAATTAGGCAGTTTTAATCATGTATGCTTCTTATCAATTCTATATTGTTGTCAAAACATCACCTTCAAACAACTGTACTAAAAAAAAATTACATTTGATTAATTTATGAAAGAATCGATATTTTATCTTCTAAGATTCTGGACTTCCAAGGTTGTTGTTTTTTTTACAGTTTTTTTCTATAGAAAACATTCTAGGTCTTGCTACGGATGGACAGTAATGCTCCACACTAGGTCTGTCAGTGAATATTCTAAATTAAAATATATATTTGAGGGCTGCTATCTTCGGACATTTGCACTTTTTAAAGAACAAACACACATGTTTATTCTATGTATGTGTACTAGAAATTACACACAATACAGTTAAAAGCAAGTAGGAACCTTTAAGGCAATCACCTGGTGATCACCCAGCTGCTACCTTATTTAGTTGTTTGTACTGTAATGAGGAGGTATCGTACAGATGACTGATTTTAACTTCATCGATCAGCCGTTCCTCGTTGATGGCAAAAGCTCAGCCTGGTCGGGACACGGTGTCAGAAACACCGTCATAAAAGCAGTTTTATCGTGTTATTTGGTGGATAAGTTACTTTTGAAACAAGCAAGTTTCTTAGAAAAACGGCAATTGTATTTTTTTCCCTGATCCCAACAAATCTAAATCAAATACCCCTTGTGAATATTCTTTGATGATGTATGACGATATTCAGTACATGAACCTGAACTTAAACTCGTCAAGTGAGGCAGTTTGGAATCAGATATAAGTATAACATTTTTTATAAATATATATATTTTTTATCTTTTTTGAAGCAGGGACTACTATTTCAGGCTTTGTACAGTAACAGAGAGCTAGAGGGAATGGTCGGAGACTGTGTGCAGCTTAATTAATTCACTTATGAATTCCTTGTTGCTCAGCAGGTCTGAAAATAATCCTGGCAAGATCAGCTAATGACAAAAAAACAGAAACAAATAAATTGCCCAGCATAGCCCTCCTGGTCTTCCATTACCCAACACGTGGCATTCTGAAGTGTTAGCTTGCAGTACGAGGGCCAGTGATCTACAGGGACACATGCTGGTGTTTTTATCCTCTTTTCGCTTAACTCAACAATGTGAGTGTGTGTACAGACTGGAGGCAAGCAGCCTGGTTACTGTGCATCGGCAGATCAGGTAGATAAAAGCCAGCCCAGCCCGCCTGCAGAACACACTGTCCAGACCTCCCGCCGCCTTATGATCCGCATGCAGAGGAGGTAAACACACGCTTTGTGCTTTTTCTACAGATGCCTCTACCCATAAAACCCACCTCCTACTCCCCCCCCACCACCACCACACCACACCACGAACTAACTCTCTGTTGAGAAAAAAAGAAAAGAAGAAAAGCACTCCCTTTGCACAAACGCTCTGACTCTGAAAGTCAACCGTTCAAATCTTAAAAGGGTAACGCGCATGCACACACACACACACACACACACACACACACACACACACACACAGCTCCTCTCGCATGCTCACATAAAAGCTTGGTGCAATGAAATAACCGTTAGGGAGTTCATTCCAATCCTGCTGACAGCAGATAGGCCTCACCGTTCTCTTTCTCTATCACACAGTAATTACTTATAAGGCCACAGGGATTATGGTGTCCCCGACTCCCCTCTGTAATAGAGCCGGTGCTCCATATAGTCCCGTTAACTAAGTACGCAGCCTCTATCACCCCCAACCCCACCCCTCATTAAGCTGTCCCTCCTTCTCATTATTCCCCTCCATGTAATATCCTTCATCCATGAACGTAGCCCACTCCTCTTCTGCCCGTCCTCCATCTTTTCCTTTTCTTCGTACTTCCTCCTCCTTTGCTCTTTTCTCCACTCGAGCCTTCACAGCGCTGCCACGCTGGATCAGTTCACTCTTATTTTCACTCCTACACAGCAGTCAGTGAAAGGGAGCAGAACCACTATGCCCGTAATATACGAGTGAGGCGGGGGGTGGGGGGGGCAGCTGGTGTGCTTCAGGGACACCACACAGTACAGTGGAGACTGGATATACATCCTTATGTAACCGAGCATGTTCCTCGGTGCAGGCATGCATTCATGTCCATGCATCGAGCTTTCCTTTTCTTCTCCGCTCTGCTAATAGGTGCTTGTTCCTGTATCTATTTCCGTCTTCGTCTCCATGGCTCCCGGTGCAGCAGCATGCAAAAATAAAAAATGCAGCCACGTCGTCTGATTAGCTTCTCGACTGCATCCAGACTCTCCCGTTTAAACTCATGACGTTTGTGCAGCTGTGCATCAACGCAGTATGTTGTTTTTCAAAAGGGTGGTTAAAGTTTGACCTAAAGTCAGTGATCCCCAAGAGATCCCCATGAAAAGCTATATTTAAGAAGAAAAAATCATATGTACCCTATTTTATTCACACTTGCCAAAAGATCTTGGAGCTTGGCGGCAAAAAGCCAGAGATCAGAGATAAAGTCAGCACTCGCTCCGGTGAGCGGCGGTCGCTGTGTGTGAATTTCCAAAGACGGCGTCCAAGAGATGGCTGAGATTTCTAGCATGACAAATATGCAAGTCCAAATCCTGTCGTGGGAAAATAGTTTTGGACTTGCGATGACAGCCAATGAGAGTGCAATATACGCATCGGGATGGGAAATATCTCCCTTCCATTAAAAATACCTCGAGATGTGTCTCTGTCAGCGATTACTCGTGATTATATGCAAACCACAACCTCAAGATGCCTTTTTTTCTATATTACTCATCAATATGGCCTATCGACATGGTTCTCAGACACTAAGAACTTACCATGTAGTTGACTATACATCTGAAAGGGCGAAGTTATGTTCGGGATCATACCAACTTTAAAATGGTAGTTTATAGACTATATAGTTAAGTATAATATATAGTATAGTATTCTGAATAGGTTCTCTGTGATGTGTTGTGGAAATGCTGTTTAAGTGGCCGAAACTCTGAACAATAAAAGTTACATTATCCTTATATGTAACTATTAGCCACTGCTGGCAGGTAACTGTGGTAGTTTTTGTTATTATCAGAATCAGAATCAGAAACTTTTAATAGCCAAGTAGGTTTACACCTACAAGGAACTTAGCGTGGTGGGTGGTGCAACATAGGACATCAGACATAACAAGCAACAAAAAGCAACAACAGTAGACAACAAATAAAAAATCAACAAAGTGCAGACGAGACATAGAATAAAATGTAAAATGTACAGTGTAAGATAAAGTGCAATTATAAAGTGTATGTAATGTTTAAGTTAAAGTGACGTGTGTTATTTAAGTGTGCTGGTATGTGCAGAGGAGTGACCGGTGGAAAATGGTCCAAGGGATGAAAGAGATGAAAGAGTCCAGGGGTAGTAAATAAATAGTCTAGGGGTGTTAAATAGATCAGGGGATGGAAGAGACCGTCAGTGGGGGATCTGGACTCCGTTGATGAGCCTGACTGACTGACTGCTGACGGGAAGAAGCTGTTTGAGTGGCGTGCGGTCTTGGACTTGGACTTGGTGGACCGCAGCCTCCTTCCAGACGGAAGGGACTCAAACAGCTTGTGTTTAGGGTGAGAGGGGTCGGCTGCAATCTTTCTTGCCCGCTTCAGGCAATTATGTTACTATATGACCAATTTGTTATAATTTCTAAGCATGTAAAATATGAGACCACACGTCTTTTAAATCAGACAGGACTTGCCACGATCCCTGTCTATACGAATCCTGGAAAAGGATCCCCAGAAAATCTGAATGAGACGACTAATCACAATCACTAGAACATCATTGGGCCTTCACCTCAGTGGAGATGACGTGAAGTCATGTGACCGTAGTGTAGTTAGTTTTTTGCCTAATCAGTTTGATTTCTCAATTGATTCAAAAATCATGAAAGGGGTGTTCATTGGTGACGTTTATCTTACTGAACAGAAAGTACAAGTATCATAAATGTTTGTTTGCCATAGAGCTTATTTTCTGCTATAATCCAAAATCCAAAGGAGAAATCCCATAGGCTGTTTGTTGAGGGAACCAACACGTTGCCAACTTCAAAAATACACCGTTCAGCACTCTATTCTTTCCTCTTCAACTCGTTCGGCACACTTGGGTTGCTACGGTGACAAGTATGCCCTCTTTTGCAGCATCTGTCAGCCAAACACAGAGACAACCGCATGCATGGACGGCGGCAGCCAACCGAGCAAGTTCTGTTTGCCTTTTAAATGCAGATAAGAGAAATGCCAACTGTTCCACAACAGCCTCAGCCAACAATCAGCCACAACTTATTTAGACTCAGCTCTCTCATTACAGCACCCGGACCCTGCGTTGCCAGATTTAGCCCGCTAATTCACTTCATCAGTACCAATACAGACGCGGGAACAGCTGGCTGGAGCATTTAGCCATTTCAATCTAGTGTAAAATATGTAAATGGTAGCATTCACGGCGAGCTGGCCGTCAGCTAAAAGCAGCTCCAATGACAGCAGCAGGTCGTTTTCCTGCAACGTTATAATGCCGCATTGTCCCCTCCTTACCACCGAGTCTGCTGGTGGTGATTTATTACAGATAGCCCGCGGTGTGTTTACTGTGTGTGTGCATGGTGGAGATAAGATTAGCAGAGAGTGCAGCCGGTGGCTCCATTTGCTCCCAGGAGGCTGAGGGATGCCGGCTCCAGATCTGGCCTGTTGATCCAGAGGTCAGCGCAGACTCGGAGGAGAGTCTTCTCGGTTGAGCAAATCATTCGTGGCGCCACAAACCCTTCGGACTTTAGCCTTCCGTCCCGCTCCGTCAAGGCAGCACATTCTCCTAATCCAGTCTGGGCCATTAGATCGGTCGGAGCCTGGCCGCCAGGTAACCCGAAGCTTCGGCTAATCCTGGAGCCGAACGGCGGCACAATAACTGCTGTCTCGAGAGGAGCCGAGTTGTGGATCTGTCAGCCAGATGGGTTGGACGTGTTCACACCGGAGTGCACTGCACGCTCACGTGGTAAAGAGGACCGCTCGCGCCTCGAGGTATTACAGCTATGAGGCCGTGTAAGTGTCAGCTACAGCACTGCGTTGGTCTGAAGCAGAGCAGAGAAAATGAGGCCTCCTGTCCTGTACATCTCATCCTCCAGTCATCTACAAGTACTCCTCTACTTTGGCTCCATCTCTCAACTCTCTTTGCTAAAAGCGTTTCTGCTCACTTTCCAGACTTCACCTGTCAGGGAAACTGGAGGCAGTATTTGCATTTTCTTCAGATGAAGTTTAGGCTCTTTACTTTCAACACTTCAATCTCTGGCAGTGAGAGCTACCGTGGCTGAACAATCTTTCTTTCAGTTAATTCCAAAGAAGCCAGAAACATCAAACTGATCAGTTTCTGTGCTTTAGGATAGCCCAACCTAACCCAAATCTTTGGAATAACACTTTAAGCGTAGAGTCTTTTAGGGACTTGCGGTTGAAGTGCTGCAGTTGCAATCTTTTCTACTGCAAAAGTATTTAGTTTCCATATAACTAAACTACATTTTCTATTAAGTTCAGTGGGAAATGTATTTCCTCCTGGATTACGATTGTATATTTAAGCACGTGGTTAACGTAAATTGAAACGAAATTAAAATAAAATTGAATAAAATTACTTGGTTATGTTCAACCATCAACATACTTGGTTATGGTCAGTAAAAAAATCATGGTTTGGCTTAAAATAAATACATTTGTTAAGTTTGTTTATGTTTTAGACCAGTGGCCTTCAGGTAGCGTAGAAACACAAGGCCCTCTCTAAAGCCAGTGTTTGGTTTGTCCATTCTGGGCTACTGTAGAAACATGGCAGACTCCGTGAAGAGGAGCCATTCCCTATGAAGGACTGAGCTAACGAAAAAAATGAATTCTTATTTTCAGGTGTTTGTACCATATTGAAAACATAGTTATGAATATTATCATCCGTTTATGCCAATAGAAACCCCTAAATCCTACACACTGGATCTTGTAGAACATGGCATTTGGGCTTTTGGTTTAACACAGGACACAAACAGCGGCATCCTGGGTAAAAGTCCTAGGTTTAGGACAATGATAAGAAACGTATTTGTGAAACAACAATGGAGTTTTGTTGAATGGGACCATTTATTTTAGGAGACTACGCTGGCATCTTTGCTGGCTTTATTAAGCTGCCAAAAGTGATGGCTTTATGTACATCAAACACAAGCGTCTGTTCCTGTTTGTTCCTTACGGCTTCATTTAGACGTGAACCAACATTTACAGAAGGAAGACGATGATCCTGTAATATTTGACCTTGTGAAAGGGAGCAGAAAGAGAGAACAGAGTTGTGGAAACTGAAAAGTAATTAAATGGGTGATCAGGTGTGTTTTCTGGTCCCCAAAGCTGCATCATTGATCGATTTCGATTTTGAAGCCTTAATTCATGACCATTCATCACCAGCTTTTTCTCAGTGATAATTAAAAAAAATAATGATACATATTCTATCGGAAAGGTTACTGGTCAGGGTGACATTTACGACTCAGCACTGTCCTTATAGGCGTACATGTAACATGGCTTCACCTCAGTTGCTTCAGTAAACGGAGGAAACTAACAACAAATTTATTCATATTAAAATGTCTCTGATAATTTACCCAGAAGCCTGCAGTGATGAACAAGAACTGCTGTGTTGTCTTTTTTCTGAGTCTAGCGTTACATATAGCAAAGATTATTTTCTCGCTCTTCAAGTTCAATGGATCTGTATCGATAGCAGTAGCTGGCCTGCACTTAACTCACAGACTGTATATAATAATAATAATAATAATACATTTATTTATATAGCACCTTTAAAAACAGGGTTTACAAAGTGCTCTACATAGAAGCAAGGTAAAAACATAACATCAATACAAGTAAACATTTCAGAAAATACATGAGGCAAAGGAGACAATGCCATATAGGCAATGAACACAATAGAGGAATAGAAAATTACAAATACAAAATAAAGCAGAACAGACAAACTAAAATAGGGGAACCAAAGAACTGCATAAAAGGACGACATCTTGGAGTGTACCAGTCCGGTTTTGGGGAGTGGAGTCAGCAGGAAGAGTAGAGGGTGGTGGGAGAGCTGTAACAGTTCCTAATTTCGTTGCCACCATCTCGCTCTTGGGGACTGTTGTTGTGATGACGAGCTGCAGCGATGCGCCCGGCCGACCAGAGGGAGGGTATGGAAAGCGCGGAGCGACCAGGCCAGGAGCAAACAAACCCTCCCTGCAACCTAAATATAAGAAGTGATAAATATAAGAAGTGGGCGTGGCCATCGTGACGTCCCCCATTGGTTTGTGAAGCTTTGCGTTCAGCCGTCGCCATCTTGGATTATGGCCGTCGCCATGTTGTTGTTTTTTGTTTTTGCAGCCAATTAACTGAAGTTGCCATATTTGGAGTCCAAAAAAAACAACTGTGATTGAAATACTGCCAATCATAGTAACCCTGCTTTATGGTCTATTTGACTCTAAATGGACCACCATTTACTAAATGAACATCATGCTGTATTGAAAAAGACTTGAAACTAGAGATTGAGAACATAAACTCATGTTTCCCATGTTTACTAAGGGTATAAATCAAAAGAGAAGTTGAGTAATTTTCTCATAGACTTCGATACAATCAAATACAAAATTCGATACAAAGACTTGCAACCAGAGGAGTCGCCCCCTGCTGGTCATCAGAGAGAATGCACGTTTTAAGACACTTTTGCATTGGCTTTACTCAGCAGAACCGGAAGTTGTCGAACTGACTGAGCTTAACCAGGTCAGACTCACTTTGAGCCAAGACATTAACAGTACTGATGCTATCGGACTCAGGGAGGTGGAACTGCTGTGTTTTGGGAAGATGTCAGCATTATTAAAACCAGGCAAGTGTGGAAAACTGTCTGATGAAGCTCACGTACCTTTTTCCACACACACACACACACACACACACACACACACACACACACACACACACACACACACACACACACACATCCAGATAAGTGTACACACTCAACACATTTTGGAAACTTTGTCTGCGCACTGAGGTCAGCTCCATTTGAATACTGCAGACTAATTAAACACAAGTCAATAAATGATCCCTTGGTGAACTACCTGGGGGGGGAGGGGGGGGGGGGGGGGGGGGGGGGCAGTTTGTGAGCACAACGGAGCACGCCTCTAAATAATGAAAATAGGTCGCTGCTCTAAGAATAACTCAGAGCCTTTTCCCAAATCACAGCCCGACCTATAAGACAGACTTGAAAGGAGGATTAAAGGGGACTTGAGAGATAAAGGGTTGTTTTTGAGACATTCAGCAGCAGGTTAAAAAGAGTGCTGCTTTATTCAGAGCACAGAACATGTGGTGGTCGATGCAGTAGCCAGGAGGATGATGTACCATCACATAAGGTTGGGCCGATGTAAATGTTTTTGAAACCAGCCCACCTTAAGTTAGCCTGGGCCGATGTGGTCGCTAACTTCGAGGCTAAACCCCTTTCACTTTTAACAGCAGGCGGAGACACAAGAGCTTGGCTTGGGTCTTGGGTCGAGGAATAAACTCACCATCACACATGCCCCTCCCCCTCTCTCTGTCGAACCCACCCTCGCTAATGCTACAGGGAGCTGGTCCAGCAGCACACTGTGCTGACGGGAAACCGTCTTGTTTCGTCACCCCTAAAGAAACAAACAAACTTTCTAGTTAACAAACATAATGTGCTCTGTGCCAAGTTTAGCTCATAAACCGACAAAAACACAGAGAAATGGACCAAGCTCTGGCATACTCAGACCAACTCTTATTACAAACAGAAGTGCAAACAACAGCTTTTCTTCAAAACTATTTTTATTATTAGTTTATTGGCGGGAGACCGACCTGTCCAAAATCCCTAACGCCTCTTTTGTGCTGTGAGTTTCCCCTCTTTCTCTTCGTCAAATATGTTGTATCTAAGTAGTCCACATTTAAAGGGGAACTCCAGTGTTTTTGTCGTGCACTTTCATATAGTTGGGGGCCAGATAACGGACGGATGACAAAAACAAAGCAGGGGGATGTAAGATATCCTGTTTTTTAGCCTGGTTTTAGGAGTCCCTTGTCTTTCAACCCCTCCACCACACAGGCTTTGTGTTATATATATTTGTCAACATGAACAGTTCTTTTTTTATTACAATAACTTGTTCACTGGGGATCAGGCCTCCTCGCAGTTGGAGGTTATGGACATCGGACTGTGTTTACACTGTGGGCACATCACATTTTCTTTCGATTTCCAGTGTGAAAACGGCCTCTCCGTCTCGTCGCCGAGCGCAATCGTGTCAGATTTATGGTTTTTCATGCAAACTAGCTGCACTTGGTTGCTGTGGTAATGGCCTAGATGTTTGTATGTTCCCGAACGAGTGATGTGATTTTCCGACAAAAAAAAACGAAACAACATGCTGCCATCTTGATGGAAATGTGTCCCTCTGAGTCCACTTCACACAGCGAGGGAGTCCTCCACAGAAACAGTGATGGGATGCACTCATGTTCTGAGCCGTAATCATGGCCAACCAAATGCGCCCGAGCCACATCTCTATTTATAATTTCAGATCATCTGTCATTTCATTCATGCGTCACAATTAGCTGATCGCTCATCAGCCGATTGGCTACCACCTGACTATGCAGTTATTACCTGATATTTCTCACTTTTACTCAGAACGTGCACAAAACTCTTTCGACAACTTCTTTTGGCCGTGGGCCGTGGCGTTGTGTTTTCGGGAAGTGGGTCCGTCTGGTCCATTCTCGTGAAGGTGATATCTCAGGAACTCCGAGAGGGAATTTCCTCACAATTTGGGAAGACATCTACTTGGACTCAAGGATGAACTGATTGGATTTTAGAGGTCAAAGGTCACTGACCTCAAAAAAACAAAATATGTGACACAAATGTCTGAATAGGATATAATGATGAAGCAATGTCATTTTGGACAGACATGCATGTAAACTGTAACTTGACTGGTTGGTTATTGATTCTGCGTATCAGTTCAGTTCCTTATCGATACTCCTAACGGTTCTTTTTGATTATATTGTGAAATATAAAGACAATTAATTGATGTTTTGCTTGTTGGTCACATGCTGCTGTTTCCTCCCTCACTAGTAGGGTTGTATTGAGTTTGAGACAATGAGAGTTTTCGCCATTTACCGAAGCCTCACTTTGGATCTTTGTCTTCTCTCTGCCATGATGTGAGTCTCACGCCGTCCTCTACTTGAGGGATCTCACATCTGAAAACGACATCCTGAGTATTTTGTGATTAATGCGAGTCTCTCCTGAGGAAGAGGAGCGCCGGGTTTCTTCCCTTCAGGTCGGATTAATAAGGGGATTAACTCACAGCTGGATCCAGTTTAGTCATCTCAAATATTCCAATTTGTCCGATCAAATGTTATTACCGGCTGGATTTGTGCTGCGGCTTCAGGTCGGCTTTTGCAATCTCATCCTTTGCATATAGATGCGTCTGTAGTCCCCGAGCAGAGCAACCAACTCCCCCCACTGCGACCTGTTAAGCCACAAACAACGCCTGTTGCCAATCAAACTCGAATGGAAGGCTGATAAGAGGCCGATCAATGATAATGGAACGCAATTAACGTGAACTTCATTAGTCTTCGTTTAACGAGTGAAGCTTTACCGCTGCTTTACATTTAAGGGTGGTGCCCGCGCGGGAGGCAGCTGAGAGAGAGCCACCGCACCACCTAATTAAAAGTTTCAAGTCGGAGGCACGCTGATTTTAAATGATTTCAGATTATGCTCACTGTTGGATCTCAAGCTGCTCAAGCAGTTAATTAAAACATTAAATAAATACAAATAAGAAAAATTATAAAAAAACAAATGGGTTACAGATTGCAATTAATGCACCCCGTGAGCCTGCCTTGGTCGCCCTCCTCGGTCGGACAGTCGGAGAGCGGAGGAAAGAAACGCTCTCCATTTGTTTTTCATCCTTTTTCATGAGCCCGTTATTAACAGCTAAACCAAGCGATAAGCAATCATGTGCACAAGAAATGAAAAAATAAAAATAAATAAGAAAAGCTGCGCCTCTTGGGAAAAGCCTAACTGTTGCTATGACAACCTACACTGAAACGGGGAGGATTTTATTTTGAAGGGCAGTCCTTCTCTCTTTATATTCACCCTCCATCTTTTATTCCTCCGTCTGAGTTAGGCGATCAAAGGTGTCACAGGTACATAAACCGTGGCGGCAAAAGCAGAGGGAGACGGACAGAGAGGGAGAGAAAAAAAAGGGAGTGCGGGGGGGTTGTGCAGGGCATGTGTTGAAAGAGATGTGAAGCCTCGAAGGATAAACTGCTGAGAGGCTGTTAAATCAAAGCGCGGTCATTTAACAGCACTTATCTTTTCACTAAATTCACCTTCCCCGTGACCTCCTCAACACAAAGCGTTAAAGGGTGAATTAGTCAGAATTGGGTTTGCAGTGCATCGTGGGTTTATTCTGGACGCATCCCCCCCCCACCCCCCCCCCCCGCGTTTGCTCGCCGGATAAGCGTACGTAGGCGGGAGAAGTGGGTTACGTGCAGGAAACAGAAAGCTCCTCAGGGATGACACAAGGGGAAGAAAAAAGAAAGAAAACAACAACAGCCCGACACCGCAACAACAAGGAAGGAAACTTAAAAGAGGAGAGACGGCGCGTCAGCTTGGTTCCGCTGGACCGGAGCTGCTACTCATCTGAGCGTAGCGTGGAAGAGGAGGCTGTTTTGATTCTCAGTCAGCAATGTAGTGGTAAAGGGAAAGGTGGGTAGAGTGAAACTTATAGACAGTGGCAAGTCTTTCATGCATCACGCTGTACATTACAGAATGTTCACTCGGCAATTATCCTTTCAATTTGAAGATCTCGTAGTAGCTCCGAGGCTAGATGATCCATTTGAATGAGACACGTGTCTGCTTAAAGGGTAACCTCCGTACTTTTTATCCCAGTCACTATTTTCTCATGTCTTTTGTGTCTAAGTGACTTAAGGGGAACAATAATATTGGTTTAATATTGAGCGAGAACAGGCTGCAATGTAATCGCTCACCGTCAATGAAACATCCACTCAAAGTGATTGTCAGGCTCTGATTGTCATTCTAAGTAAGAAGTAAGAACCCTACAGGGAAAAACCTTTGTCCTTTACCTTTCACTTGATTCGAAGTGTTCGCCATTGTGTCCTACCGAGTCTCACTCAAGGAGAAGTCTCGTTCTGAAATCTCATGAGAGGGGATTTGTTTACCGGGATACGAGTGAGGGCCGGAGGGACAGGAGCGCCGATGAACAGAAAGCGTAGATTAGTGTTGTTTAAAAGATTTTCAATGTAAGGGAAGCTGAATATTTAGTGGATGTCCACAATGTGGACGAGGTATTTGAAGTCGATTGTAAGAGTTCACCGTTATTTTACTAGCCCCTATACAAATGGTTTTATCAATTAGGAGTTCACCAAATATCAACAAAGACCAAAGTAAATGGTCACGGTTAATCTTTGCTTTTAGCAAATTAATCTGCAGTTTGGCCCCAACCCTCTAATGCCACCCAGGATTATTGAAATGCCAGCTCATTAATTTTGAAGCGAGATGGGTCACTCCTTAGCTACCTCTGTCATCAGCTCCAGAAAATGTGTTTTATTTATTTTTTACCACTAGCTCGAGTCGTTTAATTTACTAGCCCGACGTGGCATTTTACTTGCCCCAGGAAATCCTTATTGCTGAGCCCTGAGAAGTTTAAGGTAGTTGTACTATATCAAATTACAAAAAAATGTTATAGGCTAGAAATGTACCTCAACAGTATACTTTAGTACTATAAATATACTTGGTTACTCTGCAGCCACGCTCTTTAAATCCTCCTATTTGCTTTAGATGCTACTGACTGTTGGCATCCGGGAGGCTACAGTAAATGTTCACTCTGGTCTTTGCTGAAGCTCCTAACCAATGTGTTCACTTTCTCATGCTCTACATATTGCACCGCTTAATCCACTTTGCCTCTGTATCTCCTCCAGGGCCCTGCGTGAGGCGGAGCAACCTCCCCAGGAGAAGAGAGCTCAGACCGCTCACCTCCGCTTCACCTTCCTAATAAAGAACCTCCCCCTCATCCCTTGGGGGCCCCGACTCCACTCTCCCTGCTCTCTTACACCTCCATCCTCTCAGGTCCCGCGGATTAATCCGCCCCCCCCCCCCAAAGAAGATTCCCTGATTCTGGCCTCCCCCGTCCCCGCTCCCTGAGTCTCCCCCAGGGCATGGCGGTACCTTCAGTCCTCGAGTTCCACTGGCAGAGCCTGGCGCGACTGCCCAGCGGCCGCGTCTACCACACACTGTCCGAGGTGGGGGGGCAGATGTACATGCTGGGGGGCTGCGACGCTGCTGGGAGGCCCTGCCCGGCCCTGGAGCTGTACTCCCCCGAGGTACCGAAACAATGCACATAGTAATAAAAGACAGCAACAAATAAAATCAGAATGACTAAATTACAATAGTAAATAAAGATGTAATATAGAAATAATAAATATAATATATATTTCCCTTCTAAATCAACAGCAAAGTATTATCTGGACAGTAACCGCATTTCAATTTCCACTGTGCAAATTTACCATGACTTATTTAAACACACGTTACCTTAAATCCTCCCTGAAGACGCTGTCACAAATTAATTGATTGAAATTGTAAATAAACTAGCTCCGTACATGAAGCTAATCTCAATCAGGGTTGCAAAATTCCGGGAATATTCAAAGTTGGAAACTTTCCACGGGAATTAACAGGAATGAACTGGAAATGTTGGGTTAATTTAACTGTATTTACCTTGTCATAAGCAGACATGCATGCAAACATTTATAATACAACTTTTAAAAATGACATTTTTGACTTTTTTGACATTTTGTGAGTAGAACTTCATTCTTTCATCGAACAACAAAAACATGAACGTTTTTTTTTTGTGTTTTTCCCTGAGTCCTTTCAGGTCTAAATGCTTTCTTCCTGGAACTCATCAACGTCCTCCTCACTGCTGTAAAAAGTTAGTCTACTGTATACAAATAAACTTGGTATTAAAATGAACATGGCTTCAGTTTACCAAGTAATCAATATGCTAGGTAATGACAAACAGTGTTGGGAAAGTTCACTTTCTACATGAACTAGTTCAGTTCATAGTTCATAATTTTGAACTAAGTTCACAGCTCCAAAAAATGAACTAGTTCAGTTATTTTTTTCAATATGTTGCGAGCTATAATTGAAATCTCTATCTGTCTGCAATACCGCTCTTGGCCTCTACGCAACTCGGGGCGCTCTCACACTTGCCAGGCATAGGGCTGAAACGTTCAGACGCAACACTGATGACAAAGACGTTCAAAAACAACGTTTTATGTTTACGTTTATGTTTCTGGCAGACAATGTTCCCAACCAGCTGCATTCAGGGTCCAGCTGAGCTAGGCGTGCATAGTCTTGTTCTCAACTACATGTTCCCTGTTATATGCTTTTGCAAAAAAACATATTTTTTTCAAAAAAATTCCCGTGGAAACTTTCCGGAAATTTACCGGAAACTTTCCGCCCCTTTGCAACCCTAATCCCAATCAAATAAAAAAAAAAGAAAACCCAGGAGAAATTCAACCTCTAACACATTGACAAACTGGTTTTGCTCATTTGTGTCTGCAGGGCGACCGCTGGATGAGCTTACCTCCCATGCCCACCCCGCGCGCAGGGGCAGCCGTGGCCGTGCTGGGAAAGCAAATCCTGGTGGTGGGAGGGGTGGGAGAGGACCAGAGCCCCCTGAAGGTGGTCGAGATGTACAACACGGAGGAAGGCAGGTGGAGGAAGAGAAGCGCCCTGCGGGAGGCCTTGATGGGTCTATCCATCGCGGTGAAAGGTACGGAACGAGGACAAGCAGTGACACGAGTGAACCCAGGGTTCACAAGTTGTGTCCTTATTGCACCAATGTATTAATGTTTATACAATTCAAACACTGCGTGTACAGCACTTCAAACTACTTTTATTTCCAACCATGAAGTCTTATGTACAGTCCATTTTTCCCATTTGATGTCAATGGAGCAATTTCTGCGCCGTGACGCCCACATTTATACCACACATTTCTGTGTTCAGTTCCAGCAGTCTGTAGACACAAACAAAGAGCCTTGGATGAGCTTGTGCTCAGTCCAGCGGTGCATCCGTCAGCGTCTGCTGGAACACTGATAAATGTCATGTACACACAGATTTATTGGCGACCTCCTCCATCTTCCGGACCAATGTTCCAATCCTCTGCACATCTGCGTGCAGTTTCATCCCGAGCGAGACAAATCGTTTGCCAAAATGATCAATGGGGCCAAATTAAGACAAATATGGTATTTTCTTAATGCATAGTCGGTCACCGATGGATATTGACATTCATTATTTTCCAGATATCAGCTAATGAACACCAGGTAATGAGCTCGTCTATTCCCCCAAATGAATACAACGTGTTTGGGAAACTTTTCTCCCTTTTTGAAAGTAAATATGTATAATTTCTAAGAAGAACTAACCTAAGAACTAAACCTAATAAACTGCAGCCCTTCTCCTCTTCACTCGTCAATGCTGCATTCTCGCTCGAGTCGACACCCTCACCCACTTCCATTCTTGCGGTAGAGGCGTCATGTCGAGGTGCCAGACGTGGACGCTCGCATTTTATTATTCTGCTGTTGTCCTCCCTGTCCTTCCCCGTGTCTGTCACAGTCTCTTGCTCCGTCACGAACTTCTCAGCCAACGCTTTGCAGATTTTTAGCACTTCATAAAATGAAGTGCCAACGAGGTGTCTCCATCTGTTGGGATCGGTCTTTGGCAAGCTGCTTATTGTTGAGCAGGTTGTTATTGTTTGACTAATTTTAGCAGCAATACTGTAAACAAAGATGGACGGCAAGCTGAAACATCTCGATCGCCACCTGGTAGTTGAGAAAGTCATAAACCCCGCCCCCTCCATGTTAGCGAATGGGACTTGGGGCAAACTACAAATCTAAGTACACGTCAAATAAATTGTTCCAGAAGATGGATTCTGTCCTTTTAGGTAGTTCTTATCCTGTTGATGTGCGTTCAAGTGCTAATTTCTTTTAAAGTTTTGTTTGATGTAATTATTTGATGCTACCAAAAGGCCGTCATGATTTACAGATTCGTGCAGCTTTCCATCAATGTCGCAAGTCTGTGTAAATGTCAGGCAGCAACCTCTAGTTCTGAAAAGTGAAGCCAATGCTGAAGTGCCTCAAACTTGCATTCTCTCTGACCAGCAGAGGGCGACTCCTCTGCTTGCAAAAATAATTCTGATTGTATAGAAGTCTATGGGGGACATTGAACATGAGAAGGCACACTTGTCTGGTTGTGTAAAAAGTCTATGAGAAAATGACTCTGATGGCTGATGTCTCGACGACGACGTCCACTTCTTATCCACCGCCTATGGTAATAGCACGTGTTAATTGGATCAGAAATGTACTTTTAAGGATATATGGGTCATAGTTGTGTCTTTCTAGCCAAACATCTAACGTGGTGCTGACTGCTGCACACCGGCTGGCTTGAAATTCCGTTCATAAGCCTATGGTATCCAGTGGCAGGAAGCCACGTCGTCCATCGTTATGTACAGTCTAATGTTAAAATCCAGGTATCCCTGTACTCCCCCCTCTGTAGGCGCAGGTAGTTCACCGAGGGATCATTTATTGACTCGTGTATAATTAGTCCGCAGTATTCAAATGGGGCTGACCTCAGTGCGCCGCCGAAGTTTTACGAAATGTGTTGAGTGTGTGCACTTATCTGGTTTGTGTGTGTGTGTGTGTGTGTGTGTGTGTGTGTGTGTGTGTGTGTGTGTGTATGCGTGTAGATGGTCGGGCTCTGGCTGTGGGGGGAATGGGTGCCGACCTGCTCCCTCGTAGTATTCTGCAGCAGTATGACCTTCGAAAGGACGTGTGGGCACTACTTCCTCCCATGCCGACCCCTCGCTACGACGCCAACACACATCTGCTGGGCAACAAGCTCTACGTTGCAGGTACAAGCACACCAACGTGTGTGTGTGTGTGTTTATTACTCCAATAACTTCACTGTATGTGTCCAAGCAACAGAAATTAATCCTCCAAATTTCAATATACACTCCGCCAGCATCTATCGAATTATAATTTGTGTTCTTTTCATGCAACCTTTAAGGCGGTCGCCAGTGTAAGCGACCTGTGAAGGCCTTTGAGGTGTATGATGCAGAGACACGCTCCTGGACTACACTACCCATCATGCTTTGTAAACGGTCATATGGGGGCGTGATATGGGACGCGACCGGGAGGCTGTGTCTGCTCGGAGGACTGCGGCAGGGAGGGGGACACCAGAGCTCCAAGTTCACCAAGAACGTCAACATTTTTGACACCAACCAAGGTACCAAACAAATGTTCCTTGCTGGACTTCCATTTGTTGACTTAGTCGTTTGAGAAGAGTTACATATTTTGATTATTAAGGTGAATTAAAAAAACCTGCAAGTCCTCCCCTGAATCAAAACACAACCAAAGCCTTATATGAACCCTCTGAATGTCCGGCAGATGCAAAATATGTCAGAAGAAATACGCATAAAACAATCCAGCTGGAACTGCCATCTTGACTTATTTCAAAAGTTTGAATGGGGACAAAATAATCAAAAGGGGTTGAGGACTTTAAATACTGCTTTATATGCAGCTGTGTATCCCAAACTATATTTAATCAGTTTAGTTGACTTGTTGCAAATGTGTACTTTGTATAGTCTAGAGGGGGTTTCAAGGAATAGTTCTATATTCATATTTGCTCTCTTTCAAAAGGAGGAAAGATGGATTTTGGTCCAAATTGATCTTCATTGTCATATACGTGCGTTCAACAAAACATTGTCCTGGTTAGCTTAGCATATAGAGTGAAGACACGGGGAAACTTAAAAAAACAAGCCTATCAGCAACTCTTAAATAGTCTGATTTGCTCAACATTTCCTGCTTGTAAAACGTGCATATACAGAAATGTAAAACTGAGAATTTGTGATTATTTTTTTTTCAACTGCTGGCACAGCACCAGTCATGGTTGGTGAGAAACGGTTTGGGCTTTGGTCTCCGTAGAAGCACAAAGGTAGCAAACCTGGCAACCCTTTCTTTTACGTCAGATTTCCAGCTAGCTTAGCGAGGCAAGACGTGTGTCCCTGTTTCCTGTCTTTATGCTAAGCTGGGCTAAATACTTCCTAACTTCAGCTACATACTTAATGCACAGATGTGAAATACACATCAATCAATGTTACACTCATAAAAGGTCATATGCACGATTTCCCAAAACCTTTCCTTTAATATCCTAGGTCAGTCGTAAAAGTAAGTAATTGTGCGACGATGTTATGACATTGATATCTTTAGTACCCGCAAATGTCCCGTTGTCTCCTTCTTACTGACAGCCTGCATCTTCATTTTGACTTTACTGTGTGACAAAACACCCATTAACAACAACCTCTGCGTGAGGAGAAATGTTCCACACGGTGAAAAGATCCAGCGGAGACATCGCCAGAGTTACAGGTGAACAAATCACGGAGGGACCGGGAGGGGGAACGGGAGAGCACAAATCGATAAGTCATTTTCGACAGCTGGATTTGCGGTCACACGTCGGGGTCGGTCGTAAGGAAGTCAAATAAAGCGGAACGTGGGAGGGATAATGTTAATGTATGATAATGGGGAGGGACAGTTTGCCTTGTGTGTGACAGAGAGAGGGAGAAAGAGCGAGAGAAAAGACGACCAACAGACACAAACGCAAGTGGCCGCGCGTTCAAACTGATGCGTATCCGCACACACACACAAACACACACGCACACATACGGGGCAGCCATACCCCGTTTCTCCAATCTAATTTAGGTGGAGATGAGATGGGAGATGAGCTGCGGAGGGAGGGCTGGAGGGACGAGGGGCGCTTTAAATTACAAGATCCAAAAACAGATTGCTTTATTATCCATCTGCAGCAATATCTCTACACACACATACACACACACACACAGCCATGCAATCTGCTGTCACACAGTGATATTCTATTACTGTTCCATTCCATATCGCTCGTATTAAGACACACAAGGCTGTTGGGTGATGATTTGCCATTGTGGGCAAGCTGCAACAAGTACGATGGAAAACACAAAAGGCAGGAGCTATGAAAAATCACCCAAAGAATGGGGAAAAAATGTTCAGGGTATTCATTCAAAGTACAAATAAAATATATATACTGTGTGTATATATATATATATGTGTATGTATAACAAATAACAAATAAAACCATTGCAATGTTTTGAGGTATTCATTTGCCTCCACCGCGATACAATGGTTTCAATGCAACAAATGATATTCACTTCTAATATATCCCAGCAGAGGTAGTAGGCGTAGTCAAGCCTGCGTAAGATGACCACGTCAGGAAATGGCGGCTTGCTTGAGAGCGAAGGCCTCGTGGGTTATTGCGGCTCTCGGCCGCGCGCCTCCGAATTCTTCTAACTTGGCGTCCCGCTGTGTTATTATCAGTGCTATTCGGAGAAGACCGTCACAAATATTCCACTGACAAAAGCGCTATTAACATGTCGCAGGAATTAACAAAGAAGCCCAATTTGTTTTTTAATGGAGTACATATTTTGCAGCCAAATTAAATACTCAACTTTTGTTTCTGTATAATGCATTTAATACTCGACTTCACTCTTTACAGGGCTTATACAAAGGCAATAAAGTAAGCCATGAATACGAGATATGAGTTTGCAGTAGATTACAGTTCCTCCTCTGTGTTGTGAAGGTTGGTTTTTGGCTTCTTGATGCTTTGTTTGTACATGCATGTCAGAGAGTACTGAAACCAACCGCGCATGGAGCACAAACGCCTTTGTGCGTGCTTGTAGCTCGCGCGCCATCTGTGGAGGCTCACGCCACGGTGCCTCGCTCGAGTAGAAACAAAGTTTAAATGCAGTGTTCACACCAAACTCCCTGCATATTTTTTTGCCTCACTTTACTCACATGGAATGGAGTTTGGCAATAACTGGGGTTCAGATCGACCGGTGCCAGGCGATGTTAACAGTGTAGCATCTCAGTCAACACGCCATTGAGGCATAAAATACGTATTGTCTGTACCATAGACAGTCTTTTACATTTATACACATGAGGGACTATTGTAGAATGTTAACATATCGCCCAGAGCTGCAGCACTATCAATATCTGGATGAGGGAGAGACGTTTCTTGACATTTTCTTTTCTTTTGATGTAGTTTGACTTCCTGACAGGTCTAAAAGGAAGAACAAGCAAGAACACATATGTGAGTAGAGGGAAGGCACAATCTTGATTTGGACCCGAGAAAACAAGAAGAGGAGCAAAACATAACTTTCTATTCCATTGTAGGATAATCTAAAAGTTGACAGTCCGAGTATCAAGGCTGAATAAGCTCTTCTTAATTGTTTTTCAGATGCTATGAGAACTAAAACAGAAAGCCAAAGGGCACTTTTTGGTGCTTTATTTCCTCTGGCTCCTTAGTTCCTGGAACTGTCAGGTTGAAAAGGGGAATACATTTTTTTTGGGGGGGGGGGATTTGGGTAACCCAACCTTTAAAGTTTCTTTTTTTTTATTTTCCCAATAATATTGTACATATTAATTTTACTGCTTTTACTGCATCGAGTAAATAATGCAGAAACATCAGAAGCTTCTCTGAGGCATGTGGAACTCAGCCAACAGTGACAACAACCTCAAATGCTGCTGTACTCCTGGGGCCAACTAGTAACAAATATATTCCCACGTTGTCGATGTTTGATTTATGTCCTGCTTAAAAACTACCCGAAAGACTTCAGAGCAGATGGAATCAAGCCGAAATGAAGCAAATGTGCTCTTGTTTTGGCCATGACTCTGGGCCCATGTGCAATTATTGGAAAACGCCAAAACATAATGGTGAGATTCTGTCCAAAAGGATCATCTGTGCAGTCCGCAGCGTCTTGAGATTTCACAATAGACAAGGCAGACAGAATCCATCAAAGACAGAGAAGCAATCACCATCCTTTTCAAATTTTAATCAGGACGGACAATTACAGAGGAGAGCTGTGAACGAAATTACTACCACACAGGCTACAAAGCCGCAGCCTTGAGAGAATCGCCTCATCTCCCTCATTCTATTGTCCCTCTCCCTCTCTGTCTTTATTCTCCCTCTCTTTCTTTTCTCTATCTCTCCCTCCGTCCCTTTATTCTCCTCTGCCGTCTTCCTCCAAGGGGAGAATAATGCATGCTGGTGTTTTCCGACAAAGAAAATCTTGGCGCAAAGACTTGTGTAATCCCTCCAAAGCAAACAGGAATAAAGCTTGCAGTCGCATCTCGGTCTCAAAGGACTGAACCATAAGTCTGTAGTGTGATGTGTTGACACAAGTTTATTTTGTAGAGGAAAATCCAGCCAGTAACTGTCAGTACCGTTTAAAAAGAAGACTTACTAGTGTTGCAGCTTGCGTCCTGCTTCCATTTTGTAGATCCGGATTTTATTTTTCATTGATAGATAAATGTTAAAAAAAAAGCTCATTTAGAAGAGACTTAAAATTATGTAAAATTGACTTTCGGCAATATTTCTTATCTGACATGATTTAGAAACAATGTAGACCTGGAACATTTTAATTTGCATTTTTAGATCACTTAAGTTTTAATTTAGTAAATCATCAGTTTCAAAAGCTAAATTACAATCCTTCACCAGTTTCTACTCTAGTGCCAAAACCATACTTTTGACACCTTACTTGCTTACTTTGAGGATATAAATGCAATATGTTTTAATGCACCACCCGTTATTCTTTTGATGAACAAAGCAAGTATTCAGTGTAAACTTTCGGTCCATCACAGGTTTTAATACGCAATGCCACATTTCCTCACACCTAAACGACATTCCACTACTTAGTTTTGTTTAGGCGACAAAAACAACTAGTTACGTACTATCATAGTATGTAATAACATTGTCACGTAATAACGGTAGTTACGTAATAACGGTAGTTACGTACTAACGTAGCTATGTACTAATGTTAGTTCCGTACTATAATAGTTCCGTACTATAAGTTACGTATTAACGTTAGTTACGTACTAACGTTAGTCCAGTAATAACATAGTTACGTACTTACATAGTTACGTACTTACATAGTTACGTGCTAACGTTAGTGACGTACCAATGTTAGTCACATACTATCAAAAAGACGTACTATCATTGTTCATACAAACATCGTTACGTACTAACCCTAGTTAATACACAACAAACGTTAGTACGTAACCACGTTAGTATATACTAATGTAACTACGTTAGAACATATAGAGGTTTTTTGGGTGAGGACAGCACCCACACATTTCGATCAGTACGGCCTCATTCTTGACCACAAAGTAATTGCTCGGATTTTATTGAACATCTCAGATTGATATTACATTCCAGCACCAAATAAATATCTGCCAGGAGGGTTTTGCTCTGGGGAGAGAACAGAGCAGAGTGGACAGCCAGCCGTGATCTTTATTCCGTTCACAGCTCTTCATTACACACCATGCAGAAGGTTCACCATCTGGCTACTTATCTCCCTTTCATTCTCCCACATCTATTTGTTTCCCTGCACCTTGTTGTCTATGCCTCTTGTTTAAGAGAAGGATTGAGAGTAAATGAGAAAGAGAGGGAGAAATAACAAGTCAAAAAGGAAAGAGAGGAAGAGAATATGAAGGCAATGAGAGAGAGAGAGAGAGAGAGAGAGAGCGAAGAAGAGTGCAGATAGAAGAAAGCAAATTGGAAAATAAATTAGTATGAGAAAAGATAAGGAAAGAAATAGATCCAGAAGAAGAAGAAACATTTTCTCTATCTTTTTTTCTCATTCCCCCTCCCTCCCTCGCTCCCTAATGAAGTTATCTTTCTTCCTCCGTCACGATTCTCTCCAGTCTTGGTTTCCTTCAGATAAACAAGACTTGGCAGCAACAAAACCGAGAAGTGAAAAAGAAAACTTCTGCAGAATCTGCTGGGAAAAGAGAAAGGCTCTGTCTTCATTTCCTTTTTATCATGTGGAGTGCTTCAGCGTTGAGTGAAGGAAAATGTCACTTCCTCTCCATAATGTCTTTAGATAACTGTTTTCAGTCTTAAATTTCAGGTAATTAGGGAGATAAGATTAAATTGCAATGTCTTCCCTGCCTGTCTATTCATTTTTAATGCTGTTTCCAATACTTTGAGATTAAAGGTGCCAATAGCTTTTTCGGTGGTGGATAAGAAAAAAACACCCGCTCATCACTGCACCTGCGTGCACGCAGGTTCAATTCCCAGCCGTAGTGGCTCCGTATTGGCAGCAGCGTTAAGGGTGGGAAGCTGTTGATGGATCACGTATGCCTCACTGTACTAGCAGCCACTACTGATTGTTCATTATATAAGTGAGACCGCAAAAGATGAACCAGGTCCAACTTATTTTGTAATGCTTTGTTTTGCCATTCAAACTAATGCTAAATCTTAATAAATTCATACAAAATAAATGATTCTCCAAGCTGTGGTGAAACACGCCCACTAATTCCTGCAATACACCCTTCACTCAAAGTAAAGCGCGCAACTCGGACCACAAAACCCACGGCCACAAACAAAGCCACCCTCACTATCGCACAGTGTACTCGAAAGCGAAAAACAAGCAATCTGATGCCCGAAGTACTTTGAGAGTTAAATGTGACATTGCCGTACGATATTTGAGTTGTGTCTTTAAGTGGACACATTTTAGTTGCTTGTATATATTATTTATTATTTTAACGTACGTAACTTACGTCGGTGGTGTTTAATTCATGGCACAGTGTAGCACATATTTGAACCCAAACCACAATCTTTTTTCCGAAACCTAGCTGAGCACCTTTGTTGCCTGACCCTGGCCGAGTTATTTCCCCTGTGAACACAGAAGTTTATTTTGAAAAGTCAGTCTACGTATGCGATGTATGGAACTTGATTTGTGTAAAACCGAAGCTGTGAGGCGAAGAGCCACTGACCAAGCTCTGGAATGTATGATACACTGCGACAACAAACACGGCGGTACACTCACAGCCCGTCTCCGACCAGTAGACCTGGTGTCAGATGGATGAACTGTAGCTTGTAGATGGCTGGTGTAACACTGTGACCCTAACTCCAACCCTCCTGTCCCCTCTCCGTTTGTTTGTGGTCTGTGTTAGTTCTAACCTTTGTTTGTCCTTGCCGGGTGTGTGCGTGTGTGTGTGTGTGTGTGTGTGCGTCTGCATGTGCGTGCGAGAGAGAGTGTGTGTGTGTGTGTGTGTGTGTGTACTGCACATGGCTGCAGCTGGCTTAAGGGTGACCTGTTAGCGCAGGTCGTGGTCAGAAAACAAAGCTCAGCGGCATCCTGTCCAGCCAGAACAGAGACCACGGTGCCACTGACCTCATAACCCGCAGCCGCTTCGCAAGCCGGCGCACAACGCGAGCTCACACACACAAACATCCGCACGTGTCAGCTGTCGTGTCGTCCTCTGCAGGCGTCTGGTTGAAGTCGGAGGAGACGGTGGCGATGAAAACAAAGAGGGCTGACTTTGCCGCCGCTTTCCTGCGCGGCCGGATGGTTGTGGCAGGCGGACTCGGTAAGGGTGGACCGTCCGCTTGCTGTGAATATATTGATTGAATTCTGTGCATTCTTTGTTCAAAATATATAATGATGTACTATATTATTTAAAATAAATGGACAAAATATTCTGTGGGTCTTCTTCCAGGTCACGAGCCCTCTGCGCTGGACACAGTAGAGGCCTTCCACCCTCAGAGGAAGAAGTGGGAGAGGTTGGCCCCCATGAACTTCCCCCGATGCTCCACGTCCTCCATCGTCATCAGAGACCGCCTCCTGGTGGTGGGAGGCGTCAACCAGGTAGCTAGATTTAACCGCAAACGGCGCTCGATACGGTAACTCAAAACCGCCGCGCACAGGAGTCTATTTTCCGCGGTGAGAGATGTTGATTATTTATGCAAATGTTTGACATGAAAGTCTGTCAAACATTTGCATAAATAATCAAAATAAAAGGGAACAAACAATCTGGGCCTGAGTGCTCAGGTCAGTGTGCCCAGCTAGTTTGGTCCATTTGTGGCGTAAAATCAAACAGCACATATGGTATTTCAACATGATTTCATTAAATCTCTTCAGCAAGCGACCTTATTGATCTGTATCGGGGGGCAGCGTATATGAGCACGTCAGCATGGGTATTTTCCCCGATAAAACAGGTCAACACCTTGTAAATCTGCTGCGCTTGTGTTCAACCCTGTGCACTCTGTCCAGGTGTGGGCTAACGCGTCTCAGTCAAGGAACTCGAATAAACACGTCAGAAGCATTAAAGTGCTGCATCAACATCTGTCCGTCACCAGACTTTGGTTTCTCCACGCCGGGTCACGATCATGTCGGGTGGCAATCGCTGAAACTGTCCGATCTACGAGTTAGCGGTCAGTCAGTACGACTTCATGTTCACTCCTTGTAAAAAGTGAACAGGAACCAGACCAGAACTAAAATGCATCAATTGATCAAATGAACCCAACTACAGGTGTTGAAGCACCCTGAATTATTTAGTTTTTCAGAAGTGGAAATATTTCACACCCTTGACCTTTTCTTTCTTTCTCTCTCTCTCTCTCTCTCTCTCTCTCTCTCTCTCTCAGGTTCCCAGCTCAGCCCACGAGATCCTGTACGTGAAAGAGGAAGAGTATCTGTAGCCGGCCGGGATTGAACGCAGCAGATTGACGATTTCACTCCTCTGTACAACCCTCCTGAATCAGACTGTAGTGCAATATACAATCATATAAGCATTAAAAAAAAGAGCAGAGATGGGAGTCAGAGTGAAAGTCCCCGCCTTTGAGATGTACAGTAACAGACGGCATCGCCCCCTGCTGGGGCTGTACGGACACTGAGCCCCACATGTGAGCACACGCACGCACACACACATGCACACTGGAGGAGCTGGGCTCTTTCTTTCTACACTGCCGCGTTGTATGTTGCAGTGCCTCCACAAAGAAAAAGGATTTTGTAGCTTGTGGACACGTGGACGAGCTGTTTTATGGCACATGTGCATTTTAGTGTTCGCTGATAGATTCCACGTTTAATTCACTTTGACGACGTGACTGCAATATTCAACATCTCTCAAAAAAAAGGAAGAACCTCAGCAGGAAGTGGGAACACGTTTGGCTGAGCTACACTGTAACAACATTTGCACTAAAGCAATTAACATCCTTTCTGGTGTATTGTGGTGATTGCACTGGAAATCATTCTTCTGTGCCGTAACAGTGCACATCGGTGGGTGTGATAACTATGATTGATGCATTTCATGTACGAAAAGAGACCGTATTAAATGGCAATATGTTGTTTGTTGAAGACCACTGTTGTAGGGCAAAGGAATGGACCCGGTACGATGCCGACCGATTGTACACGTGTAATTCCCGCAGCAATACTTTCGTTTCTTCTGTGTTTCCTCTGTCCTACGCGTGCCGTGCTGTAATTACCTTCAGGTACTCAGGTTGTGACGTTACAGACGTGTTAATGCGACTGCACAGATAATCTACCCACTGGTGTTCGGTTGATGTATGAGATGTGTGAAATATTTCATTGTGTTGAGACTTGTGTTTCATCCTTCAGCATGAACCATTTCCGATCCGTCCGTAACCTCGATGACACCAGTAGTCTTATTAGGTGGAATAAATGAGATCTGTGGTTTGTGTTGCACTTGTTTTCCACTAGATGGCGGTGTTCCCTCACATGAGCTGGTGAGGCCTTCGCTGACTCCTTACACTGTCTGCAGGTTTTTTTAAACCTTATTTGAGAATTCATAAACTACATTCCAGGCTTACATGATGACAAGCAATACTAACATAGGTAAAGCTTACTGAAAATTGTTCTTATTATCTCGTTCATATGATATGATGTTGGATTTTGCGATCACTATAATGCAATTTTTTAAAAAGAGGCTACTCTTTGTTTAAAACGCAAAGCACAAAAACATGTACACAAAATACAAAACAGCTTGCACCTCTTGCAAAAGCAAACACTTCTTTAAACACTATATGAATTCTTCTGAAATTCTTATTTTTGCATTACATCTACACACACAAACAGCAAAAATGAATCCCTCTGTCCACATGCCAAGTGTAAAACTATTATAATTTTCGTTTATAGCGTGCTCTAAATATAGACTATTCGTTATATTAAAATACTCACAACAGTATAAGAATAAACCTGAATCCTATTTGTGTTGTTCCAGCTCGGATTTCTGACTGATACAATTGGTGGCAGGTGTTTTCACAGGTGCATTCTGGGTGCAGCTGATTGATAATTGAGCGAGGTATTTTAATAGCAGTGTACATTTTTAGCAAAAACAGAACTTTGGACGCTAAAGCCACACATCAATATATCTAGATTTAGCATTTATTAGTCACTAGACTTCGTTGTTTTATTATCAATAGAAATATCAAAACAGGAGTTTTCTTCAGGGTGATTTAATTTAATTAGACATTAAACCTATGTGATAGTCAGTGTATGTGTATCATCAGTTTGCAACAACCGTGTTTTATGGCTTAAGCTGTCTCAGTGTTGTCATAAATATGGTCCATCACAAAAACTCCCTTTACTAACATCAGATCTATCAGAACCGTCACCAGCACGGATCATTTACTTGTTATTGTATTAACTTTACATGTATTTCTGATGAAAAGCTGATGCCAAACAGGAAATTCTCATTGGACTGAAAAGGCACTATCTTGGGGTCCGGTATCCAGTTCTATAATGCATCCATGATCTAGTGGCCTGCAAACGCTCGCTGTAGTGTACTCAAACACTGGTACCATCTGGCTAAGCCCCGCCCCCTATGCTACTCCATCAAGCTATCAGAGCTAGCACGGAGCCCACACTGTCACTAACTGCACTCCCTGAATAAATGTTATCTGATTATAGATCAAAGCTATTTTAGAGAGACTACAATATGAAGGATACATCCATGGTGTCAAACCGATTCAGCAGTGAAAACATGTAATAAAGATAGAAGCTGAAGCTACATATCAAAGTGTAAAAGTGAACCTCCACATCACCTGGAGATTGAGACAGAAGACGATGAAATGAAGGAAAAACAACTTCCTGCAAAACCGTGTAAGTCTTTATTCACTGTTACAATCATTTAAAATCATGTGTGTATATTCAGTATAACTTCAGTAGCTAGCATAGCAATGCTAATTGTAGTTAATGATGTGCTAACATACGCTGCTAATGCTATTCTGAGGTTCTTCTGCTTTGCTTTTAAAGGAAAGTCTATTCAGCGTGCGATGGAACTTCAAACTTGCTTGAGTTATCCACTTTTTACATTAGGCGGAATGACAAATAATACTAGCAGGGGTTGTCATTCATTGTAATGGTTTACCTAACTCTGACCTGCAACAAACAATTTCAGTTTCCACTTTCCAATTTTCCATCTCACCGTGATGCCACGGTGATGTACAGTATGTCTTGCTTAATGGGTGAGCCATGTGCTGCCCGTGGGAGGTTACTCTTCACCATACACACAAACACATAAAGGGGGTTAATCGGTGAGACTGTTTGTAATTCTCTAACGCCTCGCAGGTTCTCGGTGTTGCAGAGTGTCTGTCTGAATGAGTAACTCTTTTTAATCATCACACCGGCCCTTGCGTGTTTGACATAAATTCCTTCCCACCTGGAACATTGGCAATATGCTGTACTTGCTGGTACAGATGTTCGGAAAGGTCGCAGCTCATTCGTTACAAGAGCCTGGGGGTCACAGGTCAGGTCTAGCACTTTCCAACTGCACCGATCCCAACTTGTAATGCAGAAATAAAGAATACAGGAATTGGAACGTAATTAATATGGAAGATTTGAGAATGGGGTTTTCCAAAAACTCCGGAATTTAGTAATTAAGTTGTTTCGGTCCAATGATTTTAGTGCCGATAGGAATGATGATCAAAACTACAAAAATAAGACCCAGTTGTAATAAGAGGCACTCATTTACCCAATGGAATGACGTGATTAGAGGATGTTACAGTGACAGCCCTCTCGCTGGGGGGTGTGATGAGGACTCTGGAGAACGAGAAGCAGAAATGAACAGTCGAGCTGAGGCTTGTCGCTGTTTTCTGCTTCTCGGTGAGTAGATGAGGGAGTTTGGGAGGGGGACGGGAGAGAGAGCGAACGGGGGAGTGTGTTCGGTGGACAGCCATTCATCCTGAGTTGAGGGAAGGTTTCCAAGTCTCCCCCTGACATTCTTCTGGGCTCAAAGAAGTCCCGGGACAGAAGTGGCCCAAAACTGGCACAGACCGCCTCGGCGTTGCCAGGGACAGCCACTCTGGCGAGGCGTTGCTGGGGCCCAGCGCTGTTTTGTCTTCCGTTCTCACCTCACTTCCTGGTTAAAAAAAAATTAAAAAAGGAGACTGGGGGACCATTAACCACCTGAAGGACCCCGTACTACACTGTATGTTCACATGCATCCAAACCTCAGGACAGTCTCGCACGACTTCATTCAGTTAGTTATTTCTGTCTTCAATGGCCGTGAGCGCGTATGCTTTTTTTTATTCCTCAGTAAAACAAACATGCATCTAGTTACAGTCGTCAGGTAGATGTGTCAACCTAAAGGAAAGATCAATCATGTCTGCAGTAGTTACACAGACCTGTCGCCAAATGAGGGGTCACACCAACCCTTAAATATTGTCTTAATATCGTGTGATAAGATGAATATTCAAAACCATATTATCATTCCATTCCTATATCCAAACCGATGTCCTATTTAGGGTCGCGGCTTACATTGGGAGAAGGCAGGGTTCACCTGTACAGGTCACCACCAGTTCATTACAGGGCACATATGGAGACAGACAACCATTCATGCTCACATTCACACCTACGGGCAGTTTATATTCTCCAATTAACCTGAGCTGCATGTCTTTGGCCTCTGGGATGAAGCCGGAGAACCCGGAGAGAACCCACGCTGCCACAGGGAGAACGTGCAAACTCCACTCAGAAGGATCTGGGATCAAACCTGTGAGGTAACAGCGCAAGCCACTACACCACCGTGCAGCATATACCATATTATCAATCAAATATAAATGATTTAAAACATCTATTGTTGGATGAAGACTTGTGTTTTAATGTATGTTGCTAAATCAGCTTCCAGGCTATCAAAGTAAAAAATCATCTGGTTTAGTCATTTATTTATTTTTTGAAGAACGCAAATACTAATAACTAAATAATCGGCATATCGTACTGATAAGATAGCATTAGAGCTATTGACATGTTTTCATATAGAACCATCAAGTTGCTGCTGTGACAGCAAAGTTAGCTAGTTGGGCTAATGTTAGTTGTCTTGAGCGCCTTCATCCATCATTTAGCTGAATGTCAAGGTTGTCTTTCAAAGCTAGAGCACAGTAAAACAAATAATTTTGATATTCTTGATTTTGCGTTTTTCAAACTCCAATAGGCCTTCCATGACCCCCTTCACTTCTCCTGTCTAGGCCGTGCCTACAACTTATTTTCTTTCTCGGCATTTCTTTTGAGGATATTTTCCCAGTTGACTCTTCGTCTTAGCCATAAACTGTATATAAAAAGTGTACGTAGCGATCATGATGTCACCCGTTGGTTTGTGGACTGCCGTTTTCAACCCTCGAGTTCGGGGTTGTGGCCGTCGCTATCTTGGCTTTTTAGCTCCCGATAAACAGAAGTGACGATTTTTGAAATGCGGATGAGTGATGT
This sequence comes from Cyclopterus lumpus, assembly GCF_009769545.1. Taxonomy (NCBI): domain Eukaryota; kingdom Metazoa; phylum Chordata; class Actinopteri; order Perciformes; family Cyclopteridae; genus Cyclopterus; species Cyclopterus lumpus. Next base: position 7,156,952 of record NC_046970.1, on the reverse strand, counting down.
AGAGACTCCGTATATGGCTTTGCTAGAGGCAGCGACCTATCAATTACAGTAAGCCCGCCCTAAAGCATACCCTGCTTTATGCGCTATTTGATTCTAAATGGAATATCATTTACTAAATGAACATCATGCTGTATTGAAGAAGACTTGAAACTAGAGATTGAGACCATTAACTCATGTTTACAATATTTGCTGAGGTAATAAATCAAGAGAGAAGAAGAGTCATTTTCTCATAGACTTCTATACACTCAGACTTCTTTTTGCAACCCGAGGAGCGCACTCTGCTGGTCAGTAGAGAGAATGCAAGTTTAGGACACTTCCACATTGGCTTCACTCCTCAGATCCATAGAGATATTATTCCACCTCAGTCATTTTGTTTGCATTCATTTGAAGTTGTGTTTCTTGCCACCTGAAGAGTGTAACTCCCAATATTCACTGGTTTCCCACTTACTCCTGAGAAAAATATATATAGCCGCTCATTACCTGCTACCTGATCCACTATGATCACCAACTAGTTCCGTAATCCAGAGAAGAGGCTAACAGATGCTGTTATGCTCTGGGTGGAACCAAGGAGAGCTGCAGAGTGGGGTGATAATTATCTATGGCTTCATGGCAGAGTCCAATGTTACAGTAAACTAAATATTCCATCCATCCATCCATCCATTTTCAATACCGCTTATCCTCATTAGGGTCGTGGGGGCGCTGGAGCCTATCCCAGCTGACATAGGGCGAAGGCAGGGGACACCCTGGACAGGCCGCCAGTCCATCGAGGGCACATGTAGGGACATACAACCATTCACTCTCACATTCACTCCTATGGGCAATTTAGAGATCAATTAACCTGCAGCATGTCTTTGGACTGTGGGAGGAAGCCGGAGAACCCGGAGAGAACCCACGCTGCCACGGGGAGAACATGCAAACTTCACACAGAAGGACCGCTCCGACCGGGAATTGAACCCACGGCCCTCTTGCTGTGAGGCGACAGTGCTAGCCACTACACCACCGTGCAGCCAAAACTAAATATTGATTACTCTAAAATATTGTTTTCCCAATCATGTTAAAGACCTATAAAAAGGACATGTAAGATGTTTTCATGCAATTTGATGGATCACATCTGGGTTTCATCTCTCTGCTCCTGCTGTTCAAAAGGAAAAGACATGAAACTGCAGTTAGACTTTGAATCATTGCCAGTCAATGTCGGAACAATTCCAGTTAAATAGTATCTTTTAGCTGATGTGCTCCCAGAAAGTTATCGCATCCAATCAATAAATGACAGAGTTGTTCAGCTCAGATGTGTCTTTGACTTTTCATTCATATTTGTTCAACGGAAAATGTGTGTGTGTGTGTGTGAGAGAGAGAGAGAGAGACACTGGTATAACAATCTGACTTTTACCTGGATGTTGTGTAATTGTATCATAGAGTTTGTACTAGTTAACAGATGTTTTTCCATTTATATATTACGGGGCAAACATTTTCAAATATTACAGAGGAGGGTAGTAATAAATAGCCCTTACTGTGTAAAATCTAACTTTCTCTTGAATATACAATACAGCCAGTCGAAACATCATGTACTTGGATCTCGAAACCGAACGACAATACTCAAAACTACGGAGCCACGGAAGGGACACAGATGGGGTAAAAACTGACGGAGTACTTTCAGATCAGTGCGACACCATGGAAACAACCACATCAATGGAGCGCAAGCACACATGGGAGAGGTTCATATCATTTTATTTTTAGAAAGGCTTCAGATATAAAGATGAGACAAGTATTAGCTAGCTAGCGCATCCAACGGTTCCTTTGCCTAAAATATTCCAGGAAACAACTTCGCTAGGAAGATAGAGGATGGCAGCTCAAGACTCGGGCCTCCAGTTAGCAGCTCTAGCAACTTGAAGCCGCAGCAACAGAAAGTGTGCTGATCCGATGGGTAGTCAGGTGGTCAGGGATCAGCAAACTTTCTGTTGGCGCGGTTTCGAGTTGCACAGGTTAGACCCGGCAGCCACACCGGCTGGGGTTTGTGTTGGCTTGAATTCGAGTTGCTACAGCTGCCAACTGAAGGTCCGTCTCCAGATGTGCCTACTACTCTAACGTACACATGACATCTATTGCTTCTGTCCACTGTTGCTCTCCTGAAGGTTTCTTCCCTTTTTTCCCAGTGAAAGGGTTTTTACTATTTCTTGGGACTTGTTCCTGATCCGATGTGAGGTCCTGGGACAGGGATGTCGTATGTGTACATAAAGCCCTCTGAGGCAAATTTGTAATTTGTGATATTGGGCTATATAAAATAAACTGAATTGAATATACATAACATTAATCTGAAACAGGTCATGATTCTTCATGCTTACTTTTCTGTAGGATTTAGTGGCATCTAGAAGGAGAACTACGGTGGCCTTCAGGTCCCATAAAACCACAAGGCCCGCTCTCTCTCTCTCTCTCGTGTTTTTTGTTTGTCCATTCTGGGCTACCGTAGAAACATGGCGGACTCTGTATAGAGGACCCATAGATATGAAGTGCTCATTCTAAGCTAAAGAAAACCCAACAACCCTTAGTTTCCAGGTGAATGAACATGAAGGAAAACAGAGTTTTGAATATTATATTCCATTTCCTTACATAAAATGATTTAAATGATCACTTTTGCTTGTATGTATATACTGGTATTGTTAAGATCTTAGTTCGTCACCACGGGACAGGAAAACAGTTGGGTGCTTAAATCCCTGTAAAAAACACGTATTGTTTTAATTTTTCACACTTAAAACAATCGCTGATGGGGCGGATTTGTTCCCATTGAGACAGAGCTAGCTGCCCCCCCCCCATTTTTCCAGACTTCTAGTTAACCTAAGTTAGCTTGTTGCCGGTGGCACTTTCACATCTACAACACAAATATGCGCTCATCTCGCAAAATGAACCATTCAAGTCCTCTAAACTGTTGTGGCCTCTGCTCTTTGGGCGATGCTGCTGATGCTGAGCCGAGCGGCTGTATGGCAACAGGCAACCCGCACAACAAAAGCTGGAGGGCCTCAGGGGACATTGTTCGAGCTGCCGCTCTCCAAGGAGCGGAGCGTGCAATGTCTCTGTCAGACAACACGCAAACACATGCACTCTGCAATCCCTTGGTGAAGGAAAAACTTCATGATATATGCAGAGAAACAAAAACCCACAATATCATCGAATTTTATGGTAAAATAGGAGATTGTAATAAATAAAGAAAAACAAGGGAAAGAATGGCATACAAGATCAATACATGGTTGTATATGTTATAAACCCACATGCTGAATATAGAGACATGTTATAATCATAAAGGGGTTTCCAATAGGAGTCTTTCTTTCTTCTACTATGAATATAATGCCATTCCAAGAAAATGTTAGATCCCCCGTGTCTCGAGTGCGGTTTCGGGTCATTTCAAAAAGCTCCACTTATGTAAGACTTGCGTTTATTTATTCTCTGTGTTGATGGATCATTGACTCGAGTCCGCCCCGGCTAGACCGCACCATTCCTTCAGGGACCTCGGGCTGCTGTTAAATTAAAACTTCTATCTCTGAGCCTCCCTGGTAGTAAATTAGCAGACTTGTGCAGGAGACTGGCAACGCACGGGCACACATTTCAGGGGGGGGGGGGTATCGTGAGCCCGGAGTGTGGAGGGAGGGCCCGCCTTGTCGCTTCCTGGCCCCCCGCACCGGACGGGGTGTATTATAGACGCGCATCCATGCAGCCGGGGCGACGGGGGCCACTGCTCGGGTGTGCAATGTGACGCGGGGTCGACTGGAAGGAAAGGCTGGGTACAACACCGCGCGGGAGGAGGACGTGTTTAACCATTAACCGGCATTAACCACCGCGGCAGCTGTGCGGGAGCCGGTACCGTGAGGCTACATAAAGGCGAGCGCACCCGGCGTCCACGCCTCAGCCGGAGCGCGTTACCAAGAGGTGGAGGGTACATCCAGCCGGCCGCGCGAAGCGCGTCTGCTCTTACCGACTTCTCACTCTTCCGGACCCCGCTGACACCACAAGGTAACCACCTTCTTTTTTTCTTTTCTTTTTTTTAAATCTTACAAACATGCTAGCGACTTTATATCGAACATAACGGGCGAGCGCGGCTGTGAGAGCGGTGCCTTTATCTAACGGAATTGTGTCACATGGGCACTCAAACTGCCAAATGACACGACCGCGTGCGACCCCAGGTGATTCAAAAGAAAAGGAAAAAAAAAAAGAAACGGGAAACGGGAAACGACGGTGCGTATTTGCACCGACTCTCACGAAGTTAAAATGCTCGTGGCGATAGCGGCCAGTGACATGAGCTACCGGCCCCCGGTGTTGGAACCGAAAGCCCTCTGCCCTCGTTTAAACGAGCAGCAGAATAGAATAGGAGGGCTCGTCTATTCAGCCCGGACCAGGGGAGCACTAATTTACGCCTTTGCCATGTTGGGTTCGGGCGGCATTGGTCCTGACTACTAAACAGAGGATTGTTTCAGCGGGGGAGAGCCAAAGACTGCGTGCGGATGTCGCAACACGCAGGCAGGATGAAAGCCGCGTCAAGCCGGCAGTGGTACGGCAGGGAAGCGAACAGGCTGGCCTTCACAATAAGAGCCTGTAGTTGTGTTCAACTTTGTGGGCGAACGCGCAACTTTCTTCGTGTCCGCCGTGTCAGTCAGGAGGACTAACTCTACCTCTAAATAGGCCTGGCGTACTTTGCCAGTCATTGCCGATTGTGTGGAGTTGCTGTGGTTTGTTTTGCAGAGTGGGAAGAAGGAAATTACGCCCACGCTAGACGTTAACGTAACATGAATACGTCCTGTTATGGGCTGCTTTTTTTCCCCCACTTCTGTCATTTCTGGGTTGAGAAGCCTCATCAATGGTTACTTAACAGAACCCGTTAACGCGCTCGTTGCTTTTGAATGATCCCTCCACGAAGATGTGGGGACGTTTACTTTGAAATGTGCGACCGGAACTGCCGTCCTTGCGTCGAGGGGGACGGGGGGGACGGGGGTGAATTGACGGTCGTGTGACACTCTGTTGAAGAGGATGTACGCAGCACCTCAGTAAATGGTAGAAATATTTTTAGCCGCCGGGAGGAAATTTGGCGCTGGATGAAACTGTTTTCAAACTGTTGCGCCGTCCTCACTCCTCACGAAGTCCCAGCGGAGAGCGGAGCGGATTCAGGGCGTCACAGCGAGGACACTTACGGTGTAATGATTAGAAACCTTCGTTTGACAGATTCTAGCAGTTGTATTATATTATATGTGGTGAGTTTACATTTTGTACTTGACATGTGTTTTTGTTTTATATTTCTGCAATATTCCAGTAACGTTCATGTATTTTGTAGCTTGGACTTTAGTTGTAATATGTGTTTGTTAATCCGACACATTCATCTAGGATTTCTGTTTTCTGATAAAGCAAATGAGTCACATGTCACATAAGTGACATGTTTTTTTTCCTCCAAAAATGGAGGGGTGAGCACTGCCATAGTTTTTTCAGTTCCTACATGTTGCTGTATTTTGTTGTTCATGTCACTTGAAGAGTATTTATTTGTAGATCAGGATTTTCTTGATTCAGGAAACAGCCGGGATCTACTAGTTTCTGGTAGTTGGAAATCAAAGTGTTATGGGCCTGAAACCGGTTGATATTTAGGACTGAATAATCAATGAATGCATTCTTTCCCCCAGGTGACTGTCCACTCTGGTTGGAGGGGAACCTTTCCGCAGGCTGTAATTCAATCTTCATACCCTTAAATATCTCCCTTGAAAACCTCCCAGCATCCACGTGGTGTAAGGTGAGACATTCCCAACCTGGCACACTCGCCAGTCTGACATGACCAGTGCACTGAGAGCATGACCAGTCATCGCTGCAATCTGCCCACTCCAGACCTGATTTGATTTGATTTTTTCTGCAGCTCACATTGAACTTTCCGAGGACTGTTTACAAGTGACTTGTATGGGATTTCTCTGGCGAGTCCCAGAGCCTATTGTTGTCTTTTTCTCTTCCGATTTGAACAAGTATGCCCTCTTCTTTTTTTTGCCGGCCTACCCTGAGCACCTTGCAGTGAATGGAGAACATACTGGTTCTGCTCCCGAAGCACCGACAGGAACACAGGGTCAGCAGACGCACGGCTGCGTGTTGCTCGCTGCAGGTTTTTCCCTCCAGTGCTGTCTTCTCCTGGTCTTTAGTAGCAACCCCAACTCCCTGTCAGGCTCTTTAATGGGATAAATTAATTGGACTGATCAGGTTCAAAACCAGATCAGGTGGCCGATTCCATTCTAACTTCCCTGAAACAACTTGACCTTTTCTTGTCAAGCCCGCTGTCCTCCAAAGGCGTCCGCATGGTACTTTGGTCGAAAGAGCAAGAAAAACTCCCTGACATCGACATGTCCTCCGGAGCCATTGAGGAGAAGATGGAGGGAGGGCCCCCGACATCGGCCCTTCTCAACTCCAACTGCACCGTCCACCCGGTGATCCTCACCGAGGGCCCCGAGGAGGTGGACCTGGGGACCGGCGGCGAGTTAGAGCTCAAAGAGGTCACATCTTTAACAGAGAAGGCCAGTGAGACCGGGGAGGATGAGGAGAGGACGGAGATTGTGGTGGCAATGGACTGCCGGGCCAACGCCAAAGGTCAACGGGAGGAGGACGCTCTCCTGGAGAACGCCAGCCAGAGCAACGAGAGCGACGACACCAGCACCGACCAGAGCCCAGAGCCGCCGGTCCCCCTCAAGGAGACCTCCTTCTCCGTTGGCCTGCAGGTGGTCATCCCCTTCCTGCTGGCCGGGTTCGGGACGGTGGCGGCTGGAATGGTGCTAGACATTGTTCAGGTGAGTGATCACCAATATGTTATTTACTACATAGTGAGCACACGGCTTCTATACATATTTATTAGAAATGGGCTTGTTTCTGATTCTTATTAGAAATTGGTGAATCCAAATACATAATTTGGGGTGGTCTGTTCTCTTTTAGGCTAAAAAAAAAAGTTCTGGTTTGCACCAAAAGGTCTAAAGATTATGCATGCTCACACTAATAGAAAGGTCATTAGTTCGGGTACTTTGGGAGATGGTGGGAAGTGGTAAACAAAAGAGTTCTGGAAAAAAGAGAGAAAGAAAAGTAGTAAACTCCAGGTGAATGCAAGGTGCTCTAGAAGTTAAACTAGTCAACAATAGAAAAAGGGAAGCCCCTGTGGGACACTCGCACTGAGCCAAGGATTGTAGTTAAAAATAAAGAAATACAAAAAGGTGAACGACACTTTTTATTTGATATGTCCTGAACCAATAACGGCATTTTAACTACACCCTCGGTGTGCATGAAGAAAGCCTAGGGGCTTTCCTTTTTCTATACTTCACTCATTCAGACGTTAATCCAGTCAGTTTAACTCGTTGACTTCCCTGGTTCGACAAGCCCCGCTCATATCATGTGTCTGTCACAGGACTGCTGGCCTGTCGGATGTTAAGTGTTTGGGTGCTGGGTGGGGCTCTGGTCACACACACCATGGGGGTATTTATGTAACCCTTCTCACCTCTAAGGCCAGCCTGTCCTCAGGGCTGGCACATAGTGGTACGCTCTCTGTGTCTGTCACTCTGTTTGTAGTGCAGTGTGTGGCCAGAGCGCTGCTGCCTCCAAGAAAAGACATGAGTGCATTTATAATTGCTCTTTTTTCCTGTTGACTCGATGTCTTTTGCCCTGAGTAGGCATCTGAGGGTGTTGGCAATGCAGGCCAAAGTCACGCTCACGGCTCATATATTTCTTTAAAGTCAGCTTATGATGCAGATAATGCTGGAGGTGTCAGGCTGCCAGGGGACTGGTCCCGGCACATTGTGTACACGCATACTGGTGCCAACATGGTGGACCCAGGAGAACTCAGCACAGGGAGGAGGGGGAAGAGGCTGTGGGTGGGGTGGGGTGGGTGGGGGGGGGGGGGGTACTCTTTTTAGAGCACCTGAAATGGCAGCCCGCCCCGGACGAGCTGTGAGTCAGTGAAAAATAAAATCGCAACGCGCCGTCCAAACCTCCATTACCGCGCAGTTAGGTATCCCCACTAAACCAGGAATGCAGAGGTTTTGAGGTCAAACAAGTGTTCATGCTGCCTCAACTTAGGCACCATGCTGCTGCAGTCTCTCCAGTTTCCAAAACACACAGCGCATTGAGTGAGGCTGGGAGACAGAGGAGACGCAGAACTTCTGGTCAGCCGTGCTTGTGCCGGAGCGGGCGAACCTTGATGTAGCGCTTGCCGCGAGGTGAGAGGTGAGGCCTGACGGTCCGTCCGCTTGGAACACTTGTTCCAGTGAGTTTGTCTGAGCATCTAGCAGGTTGTCTCGCTGCCTAATTCCCCCCTCCATGACACCGGGAAACGCTAACTCAGCTAATCCCCCCCCCCTGTCCTTGCAGGAAGGTAATTATCTAACTCTCTCTCAGCCTCTCTCACTCTCTCTCTGGTTCGGGTCCAGTCTGCGCCAGCTCTCTGCTAAAAGCAAGGTTGGAAACTCCAACAAAGCTCCAGCCTTTATTCGACGCGCCTGCCTGTTCTTGAGTTTGAGAAGTTGCGGCTTGGACTTGGCATTTTTGCAACACTTCTTTGAAATGTGACCTCTTCAACCTTAGTCACTTTGACTATGTACAGCACATACATACCCAAACAGAGCTCTCGGCCTCATTCCCACTCGAGGGTTGCCTTAGAAAGGACTGCTAATATAGAGGAGTGAGACGTCTGCATAGTTCTGATTAGTGACTTGGCAGCGGAATGGCCTCAAACGGTCAGTCTCCCAAAGCCAGGGCTAGAAACGGGGTTCACTCGGCAACTCGCTAAAGGTTACGCGTGGTTGGTAAAGGTCATGCAGTGCTAGTTTTTCTGAGAATGCCAAGGTCAAAGGTCAAACGGGTCATTTGTCACAGAGATTCGAAAACCTGTGGTACCTTCTGCCTGCGCAGACTACGAACCACGAATGCAACTTGTTGGCGCAGTACATTCTCATTATCATACATGTGTCTGCCTCGGTCCTGTTTGTCTGTAGACTTGACCACAAAAATAAAGCAATACAGAGGTTGGGCACAGCTTCAGCCAGACTAAAAATACAGGCACCAGTAAACAGGAATTAACAATAAGTTTACCACCGGCCATTTTGGTCCGACCACATCCACTTGCCTGGTTTTAACTGTGAAATGAGAGAGTGGGCCTATTCCCTCAAAGTGAATCATAATTCCAGTGGTTTGACAACATTAATGCTCAAATGGCTGCATCATTGTCCAAAGAATTTAAAATATAAAATGACCAGGTGCGTCTTTCTAAACCTTTAATGGTGTCTGACTATTTGTACTTCCTTATGTGCTTGCTTTGGCCCTTCTACTCATATTGGTCAGTCTTTTCCATCAGCTCAAAGATGTTATGTCCCGACAATCATTAACAACAGATCAGGTCACAGCTATAAAAACCTGACAACATCCCGGACAGCTACTTGGTTAGGATCTGAGTGATAACGATTTGAAGGATTAGAAGATTAAAATGCTTTTGTGTCGCCCCAAACCCTGGCTAATATTTCACTCTGTTCAGGATTCTCGGGAGTCCTTGGAGGGTCCTGGGTTGAGTATTTGCACCCCCCACCCCTCCTTTCACCCTTGATGCAAATAGTCCACATCTCAGGCTTCTTTAGGGCTTCACTTCAAGCTTTTGGGAGCTCAATAGCATGTTTCACTAGTAAATATACCTCTTTTTGCATCCATTTAGATGAATACCTCACCCACAAAATGACCATTTGTTTAGCAGTGTCTCACTCTGTGTTACCTAGATTTCAAGGTGAATAAAGAATACAAATATCTAGCCAAAATCTGTTTTCAGTTTTTCTAATAGTTTTAGCAAAGATGCATGTGTTTGGAGAGTTGTGAGCATATGTCTGGATAATTGAGACTCGCAATGTACTGCTCGAGTTGTTTGGGATTTAACGGATGTTTTCATATAGTTTTGCTGTTGTTAAACCCTGTTTGCTTAAATTCATCAAGACTTCCCCCGTTTGCCGTGAAGTTTTCTTCAAGAATTCAAAGTAACACAGTAACTGATATACAAATGTTAATTTAGTGGATGAAGTGTTCCTTTAATGCCAATGAGGTCTTGTTTCATGGCTGCCACTCATCTGTCAGGTTCAACTCCAGAGTGCCGATTACTTTTGGCCACAGCTATGTTAATTTTACCCTCCACGGCATGCCTTTGCACACAAGGCTGGGCCCAACCTGTACTGGCCGTGGAAACAGACACCACCTGATGTAGTTTTTGTGACGCTGGCGGAGCTGCGTGGACATTGCGTGCCATCAGCTTCAGCTCCCCGCTCTGTACAGCAATGACAGTGATCACAAATAAAATTGGGCCATGTTACTCAACTGGGCAACTCGACCCTTGTGGGGCTCGCATACCAGAGCTCCTATAGGTCTGTACACAGAGGTACTGGGGTTGTCCAGTAGAGTTCCTGGAACCAAGGAGGTGGCCATGAGGAGGGAGGAAGGGCTGGCTTGGCCCAGGGCCAGTGTTCCATGGAGACAACAACATATATCACTACAGGGGAGGCAAAGAGGGAGATAGGGGAGTGAGACAGAAGTAGAGAGGGGGAGAAAGCCTGAAAACATGCGGCTGTGAAATAAGAGAGGAGTGCTCACAGAGGTGCTCACAAGGCTGCTGGGTTGGCAGAGGGCAGTGAGCCAAGCTGAGGGACTGGCTGTTGGAAAGGAGCTCTGCTTGGCCTGGTGACAGCGAGGGGATAGACGAAGGGAGTTTAACCCACACTGGCGCTTCGGTGACACGCCTTCTGATACAACTCAAACTGAGCTTAGATGGCACCCCTTATCCGTCCTGTACATCTGGATGCACAGTGGGAGCAGCGTAGTGGAACAGAAACACAAGCTTGCTCGCGTGAGAAAATGAAGGCCGACAGTGTTCGACTACTCCTCTGTTTTCCTCCCCTCGTCTACTTTCTCCGTCCCTTTTCTTTTCCGGGTCAGCCTTTGTGAATATTGATTCAACTCTGGGCAGACTGGACTGTAAGTGCTGGGGGCCTGGGGACCGGGGCCCCCCAAAGATAAGCACTTTTACTGGAGATAGATCGGTAGCCTCAAGCCTCCGCAATAGCTTTGTTTCTGGCCACAGAAGGCCGCAAACCTGCTATCACTGTGCGAACACTAATGGAGGCACAGCGCAGGAAGGCGCTTTACCACAGTGACTGACAAGCCCAGAGACTCATTTCAAAGCAACTTTTGTCATCCAGTCACGGCAGTACGCTTTAACTGTTAAGTCTGTACACTCTGTGAAGTGTGGACACACGTGCAAAAACAGCTGAGTTCAGATCTGGCAGACCCTATCACAAAAGTCGCACTGAAGTGTAACCACGATCTCTCAGGGAACCCGCTTCTGACTCAAGTTCAGTCCAGCAGCCAGGGAAGAGGTTATCGAGGCTCAGGTCTAATGACACCATCTATAAATGTCACTAAAGGACATCTATTAGGATCTGCAAGCACAGACAAGCAGAATTGTTCTTTTGCACATGCTAAACAGGATTTGTGATCTTCTCAAGCGAGTCCAACACTTGCCCAAGTTGTCCTTTAGATTTAGCTGGCCTAGCTCCTGGCTGACTAATATATATGTCTTTTTGGTTCTTACATAAAGCGAAATGTTGCTTTTTTTTGCTGAGGTAGGGGCTGAGTAGCACAGCAAGCTCATGAGTGTCACAACGCTGAAGAGGCTTTCCATGACTTGTTGCACTTTACTGGATTTATTATTGTTTTGAAGAGGAGGCATCCAGTTGCTAGGATTGCCTGGCTTAGCGTTAAGAAAATTCATGAAATTATGAGTTGTTATTTCCTTAAAAGGAAACACCACTTTAATTCTTATATATTTTGTCAATGGCCTAGGAAAGTCCAATCACTATTTGTTAACATGAGCTACTGTCTCTCAAAGCTAGTGATCACACATTTGAGTCTCCGTTTTTGGATTTGGGAGGAAGTTGTTCATGTTTACTAATATGTTTGAATTGTCCTAGACCATACTAATAACTTGTATAGATTTGGGAAATGGACATAGTTTCCCTTTAAGTTGATGAACAAAAGGTACATGTCCGTCCATCTCATCCATGCTTTTTATTTGCAATTTTTCTTTTGCTACTATTCGTGGGTGTCGCAAAGTAGCTAGCTTGCAATTTAGGAACACAATGTCCCCATTCCTGAAAAGCTATGTTTGGTTAACTCTGATTGGTTGGGGAATCAGCCACGAGCGGGTGCCACACAAGACAACAAATCTGAAGGTCTGGATCCAGGCTAAAAACTCTCCTCAACTCTTAAACAATACATGAAAGGTTCCTCCCACAGAAAACAATGGAATGCCATACTGTCATTATTTCAGAAGTAATTATAAAGAGAGTTTCAAGTCGGTGTGAACCGCCCATGTGTATTGACAGAAGTTTTTGCTTAAAGGGTTGGTAATGATGAGAAACCAGCAGCAGTACACTAGCCCAGAGTTGACGACTCTTCCAATGAAAGTAGCGATCAGCACGAGCTCTAAAATGAGCTAAATCTGGCCAGGAAGCCGCCAAGTCGGCAACACTGAAACCCCGTCTCTTCAGGCCTCCCTCCAACATGACTATCGTTAGCACTCACAGCTGTTCAGATAGCAGCTTGTGTCAGACGTTCACTGAGCACACAGGTAGGTATGATTGGACAAGCTTATTACAGCCAAGCAGCTGCTAAAGGTGCTATATACCATACACTTTGAACATTCTTTTTAAGGTTAGTTTATTTATTAAACAACATTTTATTGATTACTGCTGAAATGTAATGAGACTTTAAAAAAAAGTATGAAAATATGCTCTTGATGAAGAGATGGGGGGAGGGGGAACGGAAGCCAGAATAGGAGTATAATAAATAATTTCAGGACAAATTCCCAGTGACCTTGATCTTGCTAAAGGAGAGCAGAGAGCTGAAATGATACATAGTGTAAACGGTCTGTAGAGACATCATTCAGGTCTGGCTTCACCGCTGAATCAATACTAAAGAACAAGGTCGCAGAGACATTCTGGGTACAAGATGCTGTGTCTCTGTTAATGTGATATGTCATGTCCCGTTTCAATATGGCAGTGTGTTCATTACGTTTGATGCTGTGTCACTGACATTACATGGTGGTCGTTGCAGCACTGGACGGTGTTCACGGAGGTGTCAGAGGTGTTCATCCTGGTTCCAGCACTGCTGGGGCTCAAAGGCAACCTGGAGATGACGCTGGCCTCCAGACTTTCCACAGCGGTAAGAAGTGTGTGTGTGTGTGTGTGTGTGTGTGTGTGTGTGTGTGTGTGTCATCCAGAAGTATCTAATATACACTATGTCCCACCAGACGTGCCATTGGTTGTATTATGTTCCATAAAAAAAAAACATCTTATTTGTAAAGTATCCATGACTGGAGGTTTTTTGGACTCACTGCAACATTGTCTTATCTTTGCCTGGGGAATTGTTTCAATTGATTGTGATTGTGCAATGTTACCTATCTCTCATTGCCTGGCAACCCCTGTCAGACCCACTAAAGCTGATTGTTCTCGGGATCAGAGGTCATATTGCCAAACGTGACCTGGGTTTCATACAAACTGATAGCAACATTCCTTGTTTTTTGTTTTAAGACTTTCACTGGCTGTGGCCAGCCGCTTGATCTGAGCATGCAGGTTGGTTTGTCTGAATATGTTGTTCATCCCAGACATCCGCTGAGTAGCAAGAAATGATTTGAACAATGTATATTTATATTAATTTGAACTAGTAATGAATAGTTAGCTTGTTAGTTCCTATGTTGGTTTGACCATGTCCATGGTGTTTTAGTGTTAGGGCTGGAAATGGGGGCAAACATGGAAGAATACATCATTGGCAGGGGTCCTCCCCACAGAAAGAAAGTAAATTAATAAAAATGTCCTGCTTTTCTTCGTAACCTAACCTCTTGGATTAAGTCAATAAACAGCCACCTAGTCTAGATTAGTCACATTGAGGGTGATATGAAACCCACGAGTGCCTCTAGAACAGTATATACTTGGGTGGATCAGGATAGGAAATAATGTAAATAATGCCTATGTTTCATTTGAAAAACATGGGTGAACTGTGTTTGTGTGCGTTTACCAACCACACATCCCAAATAATAAAATCAACAAAGCCAATGCAATCTATTCACAGCCCTGTTACACGTACAAGAGACGACTTTTTGGTTCAGCTCCTTCGCGAATGTCCCATCTTCATAGCCGAATGTGTACGGTCTCAGGGGTCAATGACCTAGCAGCACACCCTGCAGTTATGAAGGCATAAGAAAATTAATCCAGAATTGCTCTTTAAGCGCACCACCCCTCACATTCTTTCCACTGGCCTGTGGGAAACAGGGGACGGAGCTGATCAGCATTGCTAACAGAGGCCCACCCAGCATGGGGAGCTCCACTCAGTCACAGAAATGATCTATTCAAACATTCATGTTTCCCCACATTTCTATAGTACCCTAACCCATCTGGCTTCAAGCTGACATATTCACATTTGCTGCAAAAGTTCCAAATCCTTCGAGGATCAATTCTATTAAGTAGTTGTAGAATATTGATGAGCAGCAAGATCATATTGCCGTATGATTAGCAAGTAAAAATCTACATCTCAAAACTGAAAGATAGGACTGCAGCGATGAATTGATTAGTTGTCAACTTTTTAATGAACCGCCCCCTAATTTGGTAATCGGTAATTGGTAATTAATCGGTTTTAGCAATTTTGTTTTAAGAATAAGTAAAGTACAAATTCTCTGATTCAGGCTTCCTCTACTCCTCTGTGGTGGTAAACTAAATATCTGTGAGTTGTGGAATGAGAATGTCATCTTGGGCTTTGGGGAAACAATTATCATTTCTTATGATTTATGGACATTTTATAAACCAAACAACTGATTAATTAATGAATAATTATTATTTGTTGTTGCAGCCTTCACTGATAATATCTATCAGTCATAAGTCATAAAACATCCATTAAAAAATGTAATGTTAAATTCACCACCTTAACCTGCCAGTTTTATGTTGCTCAAAGTTGCACTTGGGACTTAAATGTAGCTTGAATATATAATGTTGAGCCTGTTTGTCACAATAAAAGCCAAAACCTGGAAGTTTAATATTTGATGAGACGCCAATGTCGACATCTTTTTTTTTTTTTTTCACTTGTTTTTATTTAGTGTTTCCGTTGAACTTTCCGTGTTAATTATGAGTGCGGATGTGATGGTGAATCAATGACGGGTCAAGAAGCCGATACAACAATGTGTCACCAATGCTTCAACACTGATTAGAAACTGCCAATGGTTGTTGGCGTCTGGCTAAAAATGTAAAATAGTTTCGCTCATTTTAAAGTTGCTGAAATATCTTGAAAGAAATGACTGCAGCGTGCAACTTATTCATCATGATCAAACTTCCTGAAAACACCACTTTCCAGGAAATTGGATTTGAAGTCATTTTTAAGACTTATTAGCCGGTAGAATTACTTTTCAATATCTTATTTATTTTTTTATACAATGGTCTCATTTGTCAAGCTGCGTGGTTTAGGGGTCAGCAAGAAAAAATGATTCTCACATCCATCATCACAAAGTAGACCAGAGCGAGGCGCTTGCCCTGAGACATTAGCGCTAGCTCTCTGCTGGCAGGCCCCAGCGGGACCACGTTTCTTTCCATGCCGCCACTAATTATGAGCAGATTAAGACCACTGAAAGTTTCATAATGCGCTTATTAGTGAAAAAAATAATTTAATCCCTACGACTGGCTGGCTGTTGGAGTTTTCAACTCACATGACCGTGTTGTCGTTTTGACTCTTTTTCTTTTTAAACCACTTTGTCTATATCGCCAAAATGAGTCTCGTCTCGCATCATTATTTTACCTTATTTGACCGCAGGAAATAAGCAGTTGTTTTCTCACTTCTGTCACATCCCCTCTTATGTTCATGATTATATGTATTTGCATTGTGACATTGCTCGAACTTGGCAGCACCTGCATCGCAACTCTGTCCGAGTTGGGCTCTAATCAGACATTACAACCGCTCCAAGCCAGTCTTCATCCTCATTCTATGTGTATTAGCTCTATTAAGACACACTCCATTCAAGTGTCCGCGGGTTCCAACCTTTTGGAAACAACATGATGTGCTCCGAAGTGACGGAGTTTGAAAAGTAGCGATGCTCTTAAATTGTCATGCTCTCATCCATCTTATGTCATCGCCTGAATCGCTTTCACGACACTCATCCTGATCCAAACACCACTAATCCCGCCGCCCACACACACACACACACACACACACACACAGACACATTGCAGAGGACCTGGCATCATCACATAACACCAGGCAACACTTCTGTGAATCTCTGAGCTCTTTCAGTGTACTGGGTCGTTTTCTGCGAACACCCTCTTCAACTCTCAATGCATAAAAATAGTTCTTCTTTTCTGCACCCCTTAAAGGTTCCGCAGATAAACGTTCCCTCCGACTACGTCTCTTTGCGTGTGGAGTGTGAGACCGCGATGCCCCCGATGCTCTGCACAAATGTTCTCCCGACTCTCTTATCTAATACAAGTTGGAACGACAGCATGTCTGGTAGCAGGAGGCGTTTTCGTCACTGTGTTTGCGTGGCTGAAATGCTATCTGGCGGCAACTATCTGGCAGATGCACAGGTCATAATGATGTACGGCGCTAAGCGCATGACCGTCACGTCAGCCAGGCTGGCGAGTGTTCACTGTCGCGCTGCCAGATGTTATCGTCCAGTGGGGATGCTGCTAGATTGGGAGCATTTTGAGAGGGAGAGAAAAAACAAACAAACACACGCTCAGAAAATGTATAGTTGGCCTCAATTCTCCCTTATAATAACAGTATGACCGATCTTTTATGTTATATAGTGTTTCTAATCAACCAAAGTAGAGCCCACCTTCAGGTACACCCCTACATTCAACACTGTTTGCTCTGTCAGCGCTGTTAGCACCGTTAGCGGCCAGGCAGGTCGAGAAAACAAAGAAACAAACTAAAAGAAGCTACAAAGCTCCATAGAGCTGATGAGTTTGGTGTTAATTTACATAGATTTTGACGTTTTAAGTGATAAGTTCAGCAGAACCATTCGTTTGTTAAACCCGACCCCTCCTCTCCACCCACCCACCCCCCACAGACTTGTATGTGTTTCCATGCGTCCAGATGTTTCCCTTCCCTCTGCATATGTAAATGTTCAAGGAGAGGAAGGAAGAGGGGATCCTCTGTTTGTGTCCTCTCACTGTGGATGAGCATCAGAATCATTGCTCTGGACACACAGAAGTCCACTGTAGCCACACAGACACTTGACACTTGAGACCATGTGTGTGTGTGTGTGTGTGTGTGTGTGTGTGAGTGAAAGCAGGGAGATGAGATAAGTGGAGTCGGCCGCAGGGTGGGGGATCAGATCAGAGTGTCTTTGTCCAGAGAACTGACATCTGATTGTTCTGTTGGGACCAAGAGGCAACAGCATGTACAGACGCTGTACACACACACACGCACACACACACACACACACATATGATAATATGTTGACCTTATGTGTTCTTGTCTCTCTTTCAGGCTAATATTGGTCAGATGGACTCGGCCAAGAACATGTGGAAGATGATAATGGGGAACTTGGCCCTCATCCAGGTAAGTGAAAACGGTCTCCGGAGGACGATGACGTGAACTCTGGTGTCAAAGCAGGTTGCGGTGAGAAATCAGGTTAAGGCGAGAAATCAGATGGTGAGTTTATCTGCGGTTCAATTCGATGGTCAGAAAAAAAAACTCAGTTGGTTAAAAAAATAAAACTCAGTTTACATCCAAACTTTTTAATTTCAGTTTAACGGGTAACTTCTGGATTTTTCAACCACTATATCCCCATGGCCTTTGGTGCATCCCAAGTCTCTTAATTGCATCCCTGTTTCCCTCACTTGCGTCTTTTCCTTGCATCTTAGTCCTCCAGGGATGCATGGAGAGACATATGGAAACCACGCGAGGAGAGAAGAAACGAGGAAATATGTTTTAAGAGAAATGAGACGTTGTTTCTTCGGAAGCGTCAATTAAAGCGACGTTGGTTTCTGCCAGTCGGCTTTAACAGCTGGAGAGATTTATGACGGAGTTTATGTCTGAACACATGATCACTGTTACGGAATTTTTTTTGGTCCCGACATTTTTTAGCAAACATTCTAATGAAATATTGATAAAAATGATCGGATAATGTTTTCAGTTGATTTAATGGTGTTAGAGTCAGAGTTTTCTCTCTCTGTCTGTTAGTGTTTCCTCTCTCCAGCTCTCTCTGACTTTAAGTTATTGAGAGAAATAACAGATCAAGGAAAGCCAAATCTTTTTTATAAAAGAAGGAAGTTGTTTGTGATCCTTTTGTTGTTCATACCTACAATGAATATGTTTTAACCAGATGGTGAATCAGGAAACAAATCTAATATAAAACTTGAGTTTAATCTGTGATCCGTCTTCACTCTGATATGAAACTCCAGCGATCAGTCCGATCAGCTGCAGCGTCCAATCAACTACCTCCATAAACAGTGAGGGGGCGTGTCAAGCGTTAAAACACTTCCTGGAAGCTTGCGCTCGTCCCTCCTCGCTCCTCAGAGCAGAATATCAGCTTTGGGACGGCCGTCAATATGGTGGATGCAGAACAACTTCCGTTTAAGTGAGGATCGAGGAGTGAGGAAACGACAATTAAGAGACGTGGGATGTACCCAGTGTGTCGAAGTGACTAATGGGAACAACAAATGTTTTAACTGGTCCAGTATGGAGTGAGATTGTTGCAGACGGCAGCCGCTAAGCGGGCTGCAATGCAATCGCTCCGATGCAATTCACGTCCACAAAAAGATCTTGTTTCTGCTGCTGACAGGCTCAGATTGATATTATAAGTGTCTGACAACATATTGGAAATAAAACCTTTTCGCTTGATCCCGTCTGTTGGTTATTGTGGCTAGCCAAGTCTCTCTGAATTGTCTCTAAGGGTTAGTCCTCGAAATCAGCTAAATATTCAGCCGTGACATTGCAAATCTGTTAGATGACACTAAGATACGCTTTAAGAATGAGACTTCTCCATGAACGAGCCTTGGTTAGACACAATAGCAAATATAGGGGATGAAGATAGATAAAATAGGTTTTATTTCGTTGTGGGGTTCTCTTTATAATATTATGACTAAAATAACATTCTGAGTCTCTCAGTGGCAAGAACAAGACGTACAGTGTTGCGCTCTCACTCAATACTGGACCAGTTAAAATGTTTGTTGCCCATTAGTCACTGAGACACAAAACATGTGAAACTTTAAGGGTTGAAAGGTCGGTTGAAAAATATCAAAGTGATCCTTGAAGTAATGAGGCTTTTCCTTTCCTCCGGTCAAACTTGACCGGAGGAAACTAACAGCATCTTGCTCCTTGTCCAGGAAACCCAGTTTCTGCTTTACATGACATTTCAGGAATCAAATTACTGCCAAAACCTGGGGAAACAATCTGGTTTCAGGAGGGCACCGTGTGTGCAGTAAACACAGCGGCTGGTCATTACTGGGAACACCAAAAACACGTGTGTTGCTGTGTGGCGGCTTCTGAACACTTTGCTCTCGTAAAACAAGTCAATTATGCCCTACCCACCTAATAGAACATAAGCATTTGTCCACCTATTGTCTGGATCTGACTGCAGCTTTAGAATGAAGGAGGTGTAAATTGGCCACGCCCAAACAGGTGCAACACTGTGAGTGGAGGCCAGACTGAAAATAACTTGTGTAGAGAATAAAAAGCCGGTTGGGACAGGAAATACCGTGAGGCCTCTCTCGTTCTCTGCTGCTGCTTTTTGTACTCATCTGAGCAGTTGCTGTACATAAAACAAGGGCATATAAACAAGCAATAGTTCCAGAATGAGAGATCCTTTGAAGTGGCCTTGTGGTTATGTAACATTTGGTCAGTGTACAGTTCCTAGAACATTCAAACCAGTGCTGACACAACCTCCCATATAGGGGTCAGAATGCACTCACTCTGGGTCACACTCCATTAGGAGAGTTACATTGAAAGTACATACAGTATTTGTGTTGTCTGTTACTGACGTTGGAGGTTGTGACACTAATGTTGGGATGCACCAACAAGGATTAATCTAATCTAAGATTAGATCTAATCTGAGTTCAGCAAAACCCGGTTTAGAATGAGTCCAACTCAATTTGAAATAAAGCATAGAGCCCTGTTGCGCAATTTTAAACTAGTCTCTCTTTAGTAAATCGCAGTTTAAATCTAAATGAAATAGAGTTAAATATCATGCTTGCTTACACCAATTAAATTAAATACATTGATTTGCTGGCTGTCATGTCTTCGTAGACTATACAGAGGGAAGGGGGACTTGGAGACGCTCTGTATTCCTTCACAAAACGTTACATTGTTTGATAGCAAGCTAGCTGAAAAGTCTGTTTGTTAGCTTCACGTTACTTTGGCGGATAATCTCTAATTCAAACTAGAGAAAAAGAGAGACTGTCGGTCCAACATTCCTGTTCAGCTCCACAACAGTTTTCATGCTGAAACGGTATCTTAAGAGAAATTCAGCAGCAGCAGCATCATAAAATTCAATTAGGCTGAGTCTGTCCATTAAACTTCCTTTTTTTTAAAAGTGATAATTTTTGCTCAATCGATCTCAGAAATGCAGACGTTTTTAAGTTCAACTTGTAAGTGTAAGTTTTAAAGCTAATACCGGATCCCATTTAAAATGGGAGTTTAACGTTTTTAGTGCAACAGATTTGAATACATAAAAAAAAATTTGAAATGCAATCTAGGTTTAGAGTAAAAATAAACTGACGTTTAGAGTGAAGTTTAAATTGTATCCTTACTAATTTTAAGTAAGTAAGTAAAACCTTGATTTAAGCAGGGTTTAAATTGAAAAGAAATCAATAGCAACCTAGCGCGTGTGTTTTGACATGGTCTGTACTATTAACTGGAAATAAAACTGTATATATATTAATGCCATGGAAGTGTGTCCATTTCTTGAAAGCTGCTCAGATGTAACAAGATAGTCTCACATACAACTGGAGTTCACATGTGAACTGTAGCCGATAGTAATGTCAACCGTCTCGTTGTGTGTGCTCAGGTCCAGGCCACAGTGGTGGGCTTCCTGGCCTCCATTGCTGCTGTGATCTTCGGCTGGATCCCAGAGGGACGCTTCAGGCTGGGCCACGCCGTGCTGCTGTGTGCCTCCAGTGTGGCGACTGCCTTCATTGCCTCTCTGCTGCTAGGTAGGGCCACCACACACAGGATGGGAAATTGTTAACAGCCACTACCCTGTGCATGTCTGGGTCACATCCGACTCCCACCTAAACAAGCTAATGTAACGGAACTCATCAATGTTGGTGACATAGAGAGGGGGCAACGTCCTCTCTATCAACCTCAATCTCCGGTTTCAAGTCTTCTTCAATACAGCTTAATGTATATATTTTTTTTAATTAGAGTCCATTTAGAGTCAAATAGACCATAAAGCAGAGTAGAATTGATTTACATACATCTTTTGTAGCAGTCGTTGATATTCTGCAATTATTTTCAGCGTTCATTTTGAATGTAAAGAAACTGAGATTTGAATTGTTTTTCGACTCGTGTGATCCAAACATTTCCAATAACTCAAGAGTGTTGTTAAGTCTAAAAGTTCAGATTTATTGAAAAAAAGACATAATGTAATCTCTAATTTCCGGAATTCATGTCATACATGTTTTTATCTCATGACATATTTGGTTTCAATCCATATTTATTGGCATTGAGCCTTTCAGAAACTGCAGTCGAACAACACGTTTCAATAGCAGTGTACTGTTAAAGGGAATGGGAGATGACACTGATCGATTTAAGTAATATTAAGCCCAAAACACTTTTGATCAATGGCTCATAATAACTAACACACTAAAATAACACATGAAGCACAATGATTGAGGCAGTCCCCCAGAGAGCAAAAAAACTCTCAAAACGTGCACCGTATTTGTAATTCAACAAGGCAAGGCAAGTTTATTTCTATAGCACATTTCGACAACAACATTTCAACAACAAGTCAATTCAAAGTGCCAACCCTGTTGGCAACACACTGCACACAGTTCTCCGCATAATACTCAGGAATTGGAAATAATGTCTCTTGTTTGCCATTTCGAAACACTGTTATTCAAAAGGCCACACCCATGGACCAATTAGCCAGGACATGTGTCACCGGCAGAAACCCATAATTGCTTGATTGTAGCCTCATCAATTATGTAAGTGTTATAAAACCACCACAGCATGGCCCTATTTCTCGTACCTGGCTAACGTAGTTAGCGGGATCATTTTCCAGATGAGATTACACAAATCAGGGTTTTCGGTTCCTCAAAGCAAGTTTGGCAAAATCACCATAGCAACACATCAAAAAAATTTAACCTGCTCCAGCGCAGGATCATTCAGTCTAGCTGGATAATCTGACCACTCCCCCGGAAGAAAATGGCAGCTCCCTTCCTCATCGATGAAGGAGCGATATTAGTTAGATTAACGTTTTATAGGGAGAGAGTTCTTCGAGATCGCCAAGATCCGTTATCACGTGATGACTTCCTATACGAGCGCTATCCATTCTGCCCACAAGGAATCATTTATTAAAGACCTTATCGAGCCATACATTGAACACCACACACATTGACTGTCTCACAGACTGTTTGCAGAGCCTTGTGGTACTTTGTTGTACAGTGTGGTACATTGTTGTACAGTGCAGAATATCGGGAAAGCCGCTGTATGCCGAGCTGTTTATTTATTTAGCGCTTAAGAAACTTATGGATGTGTTCATTACGTTCCTTGGCCATGTCCGAGTAAATGCAATACAAGTTATATATGGTCATCTCCACATACATGAATATACAGATATATATTATCTACTTGTTCTGAAAGAGTTGAGATAGTTATTTTAGATCTCATTGGATGATGCATTAAGCCGACTGCCAGAATGAGGCACTTCAAATTAGCCAATACATTTTCCCAACACTTATGCTGCTTTCACACCAGAAGCGGTGTGAGTAGATCCATGAAAGTCAATGCACAGACGAATGAATGCGAATAAAGAGGATTTTCATCCATTTAGTCAGTAGTCAGTGAAAGTTACCGAGCTGGTTGATGTTATGTATAACTATATATATATATATATGATATTAATGTTATGAACCCAAACACGAGGGCATTAGATATTCCGACGTTTGTGGGATTTCCACAACAAGTATAAAGCAGAAATAGTGGTTATTTCTTCCATGGTGGATGGTGGAAGTTATAACTGTTTCCATGGAGATAAGCCACGCCCCCTCTCCAGCGCGAATAAAGTGAATGAATAAACCACAAATAGTCGGGCGAGTAAAATCACGCGAGTAAAGCGTTGTGAACATTCATGTGAACGCAGCATTACTCATTTAACTTGTCTGATATGTTGCCATGCTTCTTGTCTAGCCCTCGCAGTGGTGCCGGGGTTAGCTGTTCCATGATTATGGTCTGGAATTCCTCATATACGTTAACGATCACCTCTTGCTCGTCAGCGGAGAAAAAAAGAGGCTCTTCCTTTGAGTTCATTTGCCTTTGTGCTGTTAGAAAATCATGGATTCTGTGATAAACGCTTCCCCCTTTTGAAATAGGACGGGCACGTGCAATTATCCTGATTACTGACGTCTAGTTCGAATTAACAAGATGGTTTGAGCGCAGATCAGCCTTTGAGAAACCGGGATAGCCTGATTTCAATCATCGTGTTCATTTAAGCTGGCTAATAGGACATTTGATCGACTTAGTTGAGCAACGTATGAGAAATAGGGCCCTGAGTTTCATGTGTCCAACAACAATGGAAGCTAACATAGCAGCAAGAGGCCTGTTTTCCAAAATGTGTATTAAAACTGTAATTCATGCTTTCTTCGAACAAATTATATATTTTTTTTAATGATTTTATCAGATTTTCAGTGCAAATTGCAAACTTTGGTCATGCAGTCTACATTATATATATATATATATATATATATATATATATATATATATATATATATATATATATATAAGAAAAGTGGAAATGTTGAGGGTTTTAGATTGAGCACAGCAGTGTGTATCTAGTTCAAATTGAACCAGATCGCATTGACCAACTATGGTGATCAAATTGGGTTTTTATCAATTATTTTATAATTTCTTATGAAATTAAATTTTAAAAAAGGTGTTCCGCTACCATGTAAGTCAGTCGACCTTCAGGTTTTGTATTTGCCACCTTTAACTTTCCTGATGGAAAACAACAGAATCCTAAATCCTGAACTCTGGCTACACCCTGGAAAACTACATTTCTACTCTTTGTTTTCTCGCATCCCACTTGACCCCAGAACCCCCAAAGACAGTTACACGTGTATCAGACGTTACCACATATCCACACAACTGTGCGTGACAAGTGCCCTCGCGTGTCTTCTACATTGTGACATCTTGACCTTAAAATCCCACAGGGCTCATCATGATCGGTGTGATCATCGCGGCCAGGAAAGTCGGCATCAACCCTGACAACGTGGCCACGCCCATTGCCGCCAGCCTCGGAGACCTGATCACTCTGTCCCTGCTGGCAGGCATCTCAACTGGACTCTACAAGGAGCTAGGTAATAAGCACGCACATTAGGTACCTGTAATGCTCGCAAAACGCGTTTTCACTTAATTATCCGCTTCCACGCCACAGACGTGACACACACGAGCAGTGAAAACATCCTGACTACAGCGTGGGACAATCCCAAAACCCTGAGGAGAGTCTGCAAACCTTACAGTCGTACTCACTTTAAATGCCACAGTCTGGTGCCAAACTCAGCCTTTTTGGCTTCTTTTGGCTGCTGTGTTTGAGTTGGTTGTTGTCCCCCGTAGTGTCAATTTAGTGGTAACACTGCCCTCTAGAGACACCAGGGAGGACTTACAGTCAGTCCAAACGTAGTCCAAATGTAGTCCAAACATAGTCCAAATGTAGTCCAAATGTAGTCCAAATATACAACAAGGGCTCTACAATTCATTTTTATGAAGTCTATGGTGCTTTTGATAACAATGCTGAACAGTAATTTTTACTAAGCCATTGATAGTACAATACAATGACAGTAGTAAAATAACACCTTTTCAGTTCACAAGTGAGATTATTGCTCTTCAGACCCAGACTTGTAGATTTGGTAGATCTTGTTTTGCAATATATAGCAGCCGGAGTTATGGGAAACGTAGTATTAATTTTGTGGCACACTGACACTGGATGTCCTCATATTTTAGCACACAAACGTTTCAGGTCACGATGCAGTTGATGTTGAAAAAACTCAACCCATTTGAATATGTCACACATCAAAGCGTGGCGTAGTGGGGAAGCGTCTCTGGTCCTCACCACACTCAAAGTTTAGGAACACACAACACCTCTACATAATGAAAGCATCGTGTGAGTCCACCATCTCTTCCTCCCGCAGAGTTCAATGACTACGCTAGCCCGCTGGTGTGTGCGGTGTTTGTGGCCTTGTGCCCCCTTTGGGTGCTGATAGCTAGGAGGATCCCCTCCACCAGAGAACTCCTGTACTCTGGCTGGGAGCCAGTCATCATCGCCATGGCCATCAGCAGGTACATCACGTCATCATGTCACCTTGCTTCACCTTGCTTCACTTGTATCAAATCGCAGAACAATACGGAGTCCAGAGAGAGAGCGAGAGAAAAAGAGAGAGAGAGAAAGAAGAAAAAAACGTGTGGCCTTGATTAAATTAAATAGTTCCCAGGTATTGGTTCATTCGTCCTCGTGCACACACGATAAGGGTATTTACAGAGAGCCAGCACAAACAGACCAGCCTTTCTCCCTGAAGCAGCTGCTTCCAATCGACTATAATGTTGGCGACCAAGGAACCAAGTGCCTTAAAGGCAACGTATAATGCTCGTTTTCAAGTTTATACTTGTGTTCCAGGTTTTTATGAGAACGAGTTTACATGCTTTTAATTTTTTCTTTTTAAAACAAACACATTATTTTCTTATACTGTCAGTCTGAATATACCTGTTTTCACCCTCTGTCTGAAACACTCCGTTTTAGCGCCTGTCTTTTTAAGTGCCCCGCACCCAAAAAAAGCCCAGTCTGACTTGGCCTAAATCATTTCATCATTCATGGCCTCAGTTTACCCAAAAATGAGTAAATCATGTGTATTTTTTTCATCTCTCTGTAGCCACTCCGGGACTCATTAGAATACACATACTAAGGGTTTTCAGGTTTTGACAACCTATTCGACAGCTTATTGCCATATTGAACATAATTTATGCAAATCAATGTTTTAAGTCTTTCAAAATATCCCAATTTAAATTACAACAAACTATTTATTTTAAGACTGCATTGTTATCATCTAGTCACACAATTCTATTCATATACATTTACTTTTGCATTAATGTATAATAAATATAGATTTTTTCTTTCTACTTTGACGTCTAGTCACGATTCAGATATTCATTCACTAATTGGTCTTTCTTTTAGTGTTGGTGGCTTGATTCTCGACAAGACTGTCACCAACCCAAACTTTGCTGGCATGGCGGTCTTCACCCCGGTCATCAATGGTGAGGAGTCATAAAACCTTACAGATGAAACTTGAATGGCTCCTTTATTGAAAGAGGGCGGAAAGAAAGAAAAAAAGAGAGAAGCGAGTGGTGCAGAGAACAATATGCTAATAAGTGAAACGTCAAACAGTGATAGAGATAACGGTTGATTGGGTGCGGAGAACAAGTATAGAACCATCTGTTCCAGTGCTGAAGAGTGTATTTGAAGCTGTTCAAGTTTCCTCCTCCACGTGGCTTCATGACAGACAGATGGAGATAGCATATTGCTCCTGATGGATTTAATGCCAGGCTGTTGTTTTTTTGAGACATGGCAAATGAGAAGCGGGGTGAAATTGATTGTGCATTTCACTATTTAAATAATAAACACCAGAACGTACACGTTTTTTAATGTCACCACACCAATATTGAGGCTGTTGTGTTCTGTGTGTGTGGGGGTCAGGAGTGGGAGGTAACCTGGTCGCGGTTCAGGCCAGTCGAATCTCCACCTATTTGCACATGAACGGTCTACCCATGGGGGATCCCAACCCCACCCCCAGGAAGTGCCCCACACCCTGCACCTCCTTCTTCGGCTCTTGTGAGTTGTTTCTCTCATATTATCTCGTGAAAACAGATCTTTTCCACGATGGATCGTCAGCGGGACTTGGCCTCGGCAACGAGTTACACCTCCCCGTACTCTTTGAATGGTTATAAAAGTGGCTCCTCTTCCTGTTCCAGCTGTGAACTCCCGTTCAGCCCGCGTGCTCTTCCTCCTGGTCGCCCCGGGTCACCTCGTCTTCCTCTACACCATCAACTCCCTGAGGGGGGGACACACCACCCTGACAGCCGTCTTCATCACCTTCTACATGGTTGCTGCGCTACTACAGGTACACACGAACACACTCTTTACTCCCCACCTGCAGTTGAGGAGAGTGAAATATCTAGAAAACTGGGTGCAGCATTCACACACTATCATTTACTGGGAGTTTTATGACGTGCACCAAACAGAAAAAAACGTTCATTTATAATTATTGAGATGTTCAATCTAATTGTTATTATTATTTGTTATTATTATTATTATTATTATTATTAGTGGAGCAGTAGCAATTAGCTTTCGAGTTAAGCTGGAATGTAGATAGAGTACACTGTACGTATAGTAAACATGTAGTGTACGTATGCAGAGACGGGTGTTATGGGTAAGAAAGTCGCAGAGCTGATTGGTTGATCCATTCTTTCCTGCCAGGGAGTTTTCTCTCTCAAATTGTTCCTGACTCGTGTGATCCAAACATTTCTAATATCTTTATAGCGGTGTAAAGTCCAGCTTTTATTATTTTTTTAAAGATCATAATAAAGGTTATAATTTCCAAATTTCACGACATGTTTTTATCAAACAAATATTCAACTTCAATCCATAGTTGCTGGTGTTTAGTTGGAATATTGCAGGAAGATTTCACAAAATACTGTAGGTTTTGGTGGAAATAGTTGAATTTTAAAGAATTCTTATGATCACAAAACCGTGACTTCCATCAAGGACCCCCATCATTTAGTAAAAATGCGACAGGTAATCTTAATAAAACGTTGTCAAATGATAAGCTATAGGGTTTGGAGATTGCATTCCAGCCAACGCGTTTACCTGCATGCAACGAAAGCCCGCTCAAACGTGATTGGTCAATACTACTCTGAACTCAAACGGAAACCAGAACCCTTCTGATGTCTAAAAACTGACCCAGTCAATCAAGTACTGCCTTCCCTTAGTTCCTTTTTGAAAGCAGTCTCAGTGGTACATTGTGCTTCTGCTTCTGTCTGCCTCCAGGTGTTAATCCTTCTCTACCTGGCAGACTGGATGGTGCACTGGATGTGGGGGCGGGGCATGGACCCCGACAACTTCTCCATCCCCTACCTGACCGCTCTGGGCGACCTGCTGGGGACCGGCTTCCTCGCCCTCTGCTTCCACATGCGCTGGTTCATCGGTGACACGGAGGCCAACGCGGGCAACTGAATGCATGCACAGCGACACGCACACACAAAAAACAACAACAACAACAAAAAACATGTACTCTACGCTCGCACGGACAGTGACGAACATCGCCCGTATGTGTGGACATTACATTATCTGAAAGCGGACATTGTCAACTATATAAGGGCTAATCTCTTGTAGGGCTCCGATTGATGGTCTAGCATTTAAAGGGGCAGTAACGTTTCATCTTCATTATATCAGGGTTTTTTTGCAACACAGCAGCCCAGAATCCTCACAGTATCTGAAACACACATATCTCCACCTCAACCAGTCAGCAAAGCCCCGCAGACTACCCCACTCCTCCTGTATTTGACTTAATAACTGAGTCCTACTGCTTTTGTTATTATCACACTATTGACAATGATTACTATTGTTGATAAATAATGCATTTGATATGAACTTTTCCATGCGCAGGGCCAGTCCTCATTATTTTCAATGGGAACGTTAGCCCTTACGTTTTTTTAAAAGATCAAGTTTTAACACTTGAAACCAAGACAGCAAAAAACAAGCCTAGAATGCTTAATCACCAAGTGCTACGTCATGTACAGAATGAATATATGTGTCTCATTTCTGATTTAGTAGAGATTGCAAAGGGATAGAAATTGGGGGGAGGGGGAGGAAGGTTTACTACAGGGGACCGGACCGCAAGCGTAACAAGCTAAATCCCTTCTTGCCATCGCTCCCCGTCAGGTGGCTTGATTTGAGACAACGAGTCTAATTCTCAAGTCCAATTCTCGACTCTAGAATTCTCGACTCTAGAATTCTGGACTCGGGAATTAGGAACATCAGATTACGATCCAACAAACGTTTACGTCGGTCACGACTAGAAGGGATTTACCTCTGCTTCTTATCAGCAGTTGAGAACCTTCTAATTAAGGCCTATTTAAAAGATTATGTTGCGTGCTCACGCTGGAGTCCGCAGAAGTTACACTGCTTCCCTTCTTTTTTTGGGGGGTGGGTCACATCTACTAAAAACTGCCATTACGAAATGACCCGAGTAATATTTATCTCTATTTGACCAGCAAACGAAACAGTGGAAAATAGTATGTGTAAAACGACCAGTTAGGAATTATTGGTACACCTGACACGCAAACATACCTAACTTTTGGCTGAAACTCACAAGGGTTTATTGTGAATGCCGAGAGGTTAGAGAGGTCTTATTTAGCGGTTCCAGGTGAGGATAGCACCAGTCCCCCCCTGTCTGAAGCCATCCACCCACTTTCTACTGAAGCAAGCAAGTTGTTGTTATTGCTGTTATGTTGCCCAGGCCAGGCTTACAGTAAGTGAATAGAAGCTCAACATGCAGTGACTCACTGGAAACAACCTGCAGAGCTCAGCCAACTCAACGCCATTGTTTTCTCGCATTGATATAATGTGTTGCGTTGCCTCAGCCAGCATGTGTCCACTCAGGTTCAGCTGTCTGGTACTAGGGGAAAGGTTCCGATCGCTGATGTTTTGTGTGGATATTGGTTCTCTTTAATTAGACAACTTTAGTGGCTTGTTGGGAATCAAAAATGGAGCGCTGATCCTTTCCTATGAAAGACAGACCAATGATGTTGTCTGAGGTTGGTTAACAGTTAGGTGACAGTGGCTACAGGAAGTTGTGGCAAACCCTTTTTTTATGTATGTTTGTGTTGGTTTTCTTTCCGTTGCCTTTGGATTCAGATTCACCGAAAGCACCAACCAGCTTAGCACTTAAAGCTGTCCTACGGATCAGTCAAAGCAGCGCTGATAAAAACCAAGTCACACTAATGTGCAAAACATATACATTTAGATAAATTCACTTCAATGGAATCAGTGGCATGGAGAAGTAATTCCGTAAAGTTCAACTTTACGGAATTGTGAAATTGACCAATTAGCAAAACGTCTATCGTAGCTTATTAGCCGCGTTGCACCATCCGCTTGTATCTATCCCTCCTCTGTCAGAGCACGATTAAAGGTTCTCCAAGCTAACAAGCTTGTCATCAGTTAGCAAGTTTCGTTAGC
Organism: Cyclopterus lumpus; assembly: GCF_009769545.1. NCBI lineage: Eukaryota > Metazoa > Chordata > Actinopteri > Perciformes > Cyclopteridae > Cyclopterus > Cyclopterus lumpus. The sequence continues at coordinate 7,126,453 of NC_046970.1, read as the reverse complement.
TTTTATTTCCCTCTGTCCCCCTTATAGTAACGCTATGTCGAATGAAATGATGTACAATCTTGAGAACGAGGCACAGCGCAGAGAAAATAGAAAGAAACCGGGAGAGCTGTTGTGACCGACTAGCGTTAGCTTGTTTCCTGGTTAGCTATTTTCCCCATTTTCTCGAGTACATTTTGCTGTGCTAGTTTGTGGTGTGACCGGGCACCGAGGAATTTTATTACGTTTTTTTTCTTTTTTTCTGATTATGTAGAGTACGTTCTGGTAAACTAAGGAAGCCCTGGGTGGTCAAGAGAACTTTGGTAATCCATTTTTTTCGGATACTCTCTAAAAACTTAATCCTGGCAACTCTTCTTTTTTTTTTCACCTGGCAAAATGTCCCCATATTTGCTTCACAGATGAGAGATACATTTCAGGAAATTGGAAAGATCATCCTGGCAAAACATTTTTCTCATCTGTTAAATCATAAACACAGGAAAGAAAACAATTCAGATCAGGTCTTTTTTTCTCACTTCCAGGCCTCTCAGGGCTTCTGTATGTCACACAAATAATTGATAAAAATAACTAATAATAATCTCTCTGGTGAGGGAGGAGCCTGACCTTTTGTAAGTGAAGGACTCGACTGGTCAAAAATCGGTTTAACCTCAGTAACACTCTATCTGCCGCCTGACTGTGAGACTCTGCCCTGAGCTGACTCTTTGAGGGCTCACGAGTCATTTTCGACGGAATGTACCGAGTACGAATGCAACTTAGCCGACTTCTGTGCTGTTTAGAAGGGGCCAGCAGAACGCATGTGCAGGGCACATAATGTGAATGTGCAAAACTTGATTATTTTATTTGTTAAAAATCCTGTTATGGTCTTACTGATTTTTTTATGTGTCAATTATGTGATTTTTTTTTGCGGGGGTAGGGGGTTCTTTTCCTTTCCTCCTCTCCCTAATCTTTTTAACTCTTCGTGATTATTAAATTGATGTCGTAATATCTCACCGGGCAAACAACCACTGTAAAGATGAAGCAAGTTCTCCACGCTGGTCAAAGGCACAATGTACTGTAATCTGCAAATGAAACGGACACCAGAGGGCGCTGCAGGGATCCTCTTAAATGTACAACTTTTTAGTGCATCTCTGTGTCCTCTGGATTCAAACCCGCACGAGTCCAACTGGAGTGACGCTTTTATTTTGTCTTCTTCTCTACAGACGTGTTGTAAAAGTTGCATCCTTCATCCGTTCACTCTCAGTCTGTATCCTCCACTCTCGACCGGGTGCCGCCGTTCTGCCTCTGTGTCAAATGGAAAGTTGTGAATACTTCTATAAAAGGGGCAAGTAATGCTTTGTCTATTTATTTTTAGATTGCACACAAAGCAAATTGTACATATTATATTTATTCTATATATAAGGTTGTTTATTTTGTCATTTCATTTTGGCTCCGTTTCCTTGTCACCATGTTGTTTTTGTCATTTTTCTCTTCTCTTTTACCTTTAGTAGAGGTGAGGCTAACAAATAGCACGGTGCCTAATACCAATCTTTGCACACCTCACATATGCGCACGCACACACACGCCCACACATCCTGTCACACACAGGGAAAGCATACTTATAAAACATAGAATGGCCTTAACCTATGAGAGCCAAGCTCAAGTAACCCAATCAGGAGCTAGGTTCGCCGCAGAGTAGCGTCTCTTTAATTAGCGTCTCTTTAATTAGCTTTGATTAATACAAGATGTACAGTTGATTGTGATTGTAATGTAATAATTACTTTATATGGCGCAGCAGCGGAGAGGAGGGCGGTTGGCAGCAGTCGTTGTTCACGTCGTGAATGTGCAAAAACAAGGATTTTGAGGCTGAAAAAGCTCATTAGGCTGGTTTCACGGGGAAGTAGTAAGAAGTAGGATTTCAAGCCACAAATGCAGCAACAAAAGAAAGATATCACTTCTCCTTATATTTCCACCTGTATATGAAATAGCCAGCCTTTTAAAAAAAAAACTTTAAACACCCACTGCCTTGTTAGCCTCAGTGCTTCAAAACCTTCAAGCCCCTGAATACCTCCACCTGTCTCGGTCAGCTCTGCTGCCTCTGAGAAACTGCCGTCAAACACTGGTACCAGTCTCACTGGGGCCGAGGTCTTTGCATTCTCTGTGTGCTCTTCTTGTAAAAGCCCTCCCTCCGTGAGGCTGGAGGAAGGCTCTCTCCCTGCAGGACTTTGTAAATTGCTGGAAATAAAGGACTATATTATTTCATACCATTCCTCCTTCTTACTGTCTGTTTTTGTCAGCTTTTGCTGTAAGTGTGTTGGTGATCTGACGGGATCCATGCTCTGCTCATCTTTTCTCAGTACAGAGAACCTTAACTTGGGCCACTAATGTCCTGACAGGTGATATTGACAGTATTATCCCCACAAATTTGTTTTTTGCAGATAATAACTTGTTCCCAGAAGAAAAGACATTTCCCACAAGATAATAGCTTGTTCCCACAAGACAATAACTTGTTACCAAAAGATAATAGCTTGTTCCCACAAGACAATAACTTGTTACCAAAAGATAATAGCTTGTTCCCACAAGACAATAACTTGTTACCAAAAGATAATAGCTTGTTCCCACAAGACAATAACTTGTTACCAAAAGATAATAGCTTGTTCCCACAAGACAATAACTTGTTCCCACAAGATAATAACTTGTTCCCACAAGACAATAATTTGTTACCAAAAGATAATAACTTGTTCCCACAAGACAATAACTTCTTACCAAAAGATAATAGCTTGTTCCCACAAGGACAATAACTTGTTACCAAAAGATAATAACTTGTTCCCACAAGACAATAATATTTTCGGACAAGTCAATATTCTTTCCCCACAAGACTTTGTTCCGAGAAGACAATATGTTATACTTGTTTGCACAAGATTTGACTTTAGGTCATTTGCTGTGTGGGTTGTTCTGGGGTTTTCACATTAACTTCAAAGCTGCTGAAGTTAAACTGACAAAGCAAAGCAACACAAATAAAACTGAACTAACTACAGTCAAATCAAAGTGCAATGGTCGGCAAAAAAACCACAACAAAGGATTGTAAGGGATGGGGAATGACTTTGAACCTTGTGTTAGCGGCTGGCCACATCGCAAACAATGTCACCATTGCTCCCTTTTCTTTGTCCTCGTCCTCCTCTTCCTCTCGCTCTCACTACTTTTGAAAGGCCAGTAGAACTTTGCAAAGTTCTCACTAAATAAGTGAGCTTACTTGAGGTCTAAGTGTGCAAAGGTTTGAACTGATTAGTGTGTATATAAGTACATGTTTGTGTGTGTGTGTGTGTGTGTGTGTGTGTGTGTGTGTGTGTGTGTGTGTGAGTGTTGTGAATTTCAGGCATTCTTTGCACTGATTAGAAGTTTCCCAAAAGATTGCAAGAGATTTCATTCTTGAACACTCTAATGTAAGAAGGCTGTTGCAGAAGTGCAAAGCAGAAAATGTGTTTTATACGTTCACTCTCAGCGTGTGAGCAATTGCAAAGAAAATAAAAAATGTAATTACATTTTCAACTTAGAGTTCCTCACAGCTTCATGTGTTTTGATCCAGACGGTCTCTCTGTATCAACTCGGACACTGGTAAATGTTTGGATGAAATGATTTAATCATTGAAATTAAATAGATACAGAATAGAAAACAAAAAGGCGTAAATAAAATGAATCTTTAAATATGATGAACCAGTTTAAAAAATCTCTGGGGACACTCGCGTGGGTGCAAACAAGCCGAAGACAAAAGGGAGGAAAAGGGTAAGAACGGTAGTTCATCTAGCAGGAGATAAGCAGAGGGTTTACGCTGCTGGTTTTACACCCCGAAGATGGAACCCCTCCTTCGTCCTCCCCTCCGTTTCCAAGGAGATCCCTGGAGGACAGCCGCACACAGAGGGCGTCAGCTATCTGCAAGATCTGAGATGGACCTGGGGAAACAGAGAAGTACCACGGATAACTTTCAGCAAGGAGCCTCACTAAACTACAAATAGTTGGACGAGTGGAGGGATGAGGAACACACCTACCATCTCCACTCCTGCTGCACACATCCAGAGTGTCCATCACGATCTTCCCCAGGGCCCTGCGGGACACGTTCTACAGATAGGGGGAGAGGTGTTTCACTTGACTTTACGTTTTACATTTGTCTTTTGTCAATTCATCTATAGAAAGAAATGCACATGAAAAACCAACACGTCCTTATACCTTAGCGACAGTAAGGCGGCCGCTTTAAACGCGTGGTTAACGTGGTGAGTTGAAACACACCACCGCTTGGTTTGCTCATTCAATTGCTGCGTAACGACACACGTGACGTTACTTACATGAAGTACGTTACATAAAGTATGTTACATGAAGTACGTTACATGAAGTACGTTACATGAGTTAGCGTAGATCAGTGTTGACTTATGGCTTCGCACGGGACACTAACACAGGTGTCCTGGGTGAAAGTCCTGCGTTTGTACTCGGTCCCTCTGACCTCTTCCTTTGCTCACGATATTAATAATATTAGATTGGTTCATCTAATATTGAACACTTTGGGGGTCCATAAATCATAATGAAATAAATTATCAAATGAATACATTGTTTATAAATGTATAGATGGAGTGTTTTAACAAGCGTTCCTTTTTTATTTTACAATATCATTTTTTATTACGCAATAACGTCAGAGGGTGGGGACGACGCCACTGTCATGAAAAGACAGATTATGAATTAAATGTCATTATGATGTCATAGAATTATTTGTCAGTTGTTTGTTTATATTTATTTATATATATATATTCATGTTGATGTCTTTTTTATTCATTTAATAGTGAACCCAAATTACTGGCATGTATCTCACACCATAGCCACAGTTTTTGGGTGTGTATCCTTCATCCCTCCATCTCAGTCGCCCACTGACGTCCAACTAGGATGGAATGAACACTAGATGGCAGTGAAGAGGTGTGTGTGTATGTGTGTGCGCGTGTGTGTGCGTGTGTGTGTGTGCGTGTGTGTGAGTGTGCGCCTCATGTGAACCTTGTTGCGGAGCTGCAGCAGCAGTGTGAGGGCATCCGTGAGTTTGTCCTCCAGCAAAGACAGACGTGTCTTCTCTCTCTCCTCCGACCTTGTCTCGTCCTCCTCTTCCTCGGTCCTCTGGGAAACAGGAAGGAGGAACACGTTTCTGATTTTAATGAACCAGCTAGTATCTTTCTTCCAAGTGATGGGGACATGAGTATTTTGTTTTAATTAGTCCAGTATTGAGGGAGAACATTGCAATATAATCGCTCTGGGCGTCTGCTCACCGTCAACTTTCTTCCAATAGAAGTGCTCTTTTCTGCCGCTGACAGACTCAAATTGTTATTAAAAGAGTCTATTTTTTGAAAGCACCCCATATGGAGAATTAAAACCTTTTTTCCTTACCTTTCACTTTGGTCTGTTTGTTATTGTGTTTAACCAAGTTAGTGTTGGTGGAGAAGCCTCGAAATGAACAAAGTACTCCTTTTGATAACACCGAGCTGTGCTTTCTGTTCTCCCAACACAGAAAACTCTGACAACAACCGGCGTTCCTCTCACCGAGTCAAGCTCTCATGAGACTTCGGGAACGAGACTTCGGAACGAGCGAGACTTGGTTGAACACAGTAACAAACAGACCGGAGTGAAATGAAAGGTGAATTTAAAAAAGTGTTATTTCCCTGTGGGGTCCTTTACATAATGTTGTCAGACACTTACAATAACATCTGAGTCTGTCGGCGACAGAAACAACACTTTTTGTTCCCATACCTAATCTGTTATTGAGGCTCCAGACCTTTACAACTCAGTCTGCTTCTCCTTCCCACCTTTTCTTTTTGCAAGCATCTGCTTCCCTCTGGCTGCTCTTGGCTTGGTCCCTTCCAGCTGCGGCGCCCCCTGCTGCTGAGGTTTCTATCATGCATGTAACTCTGAGGGACAACTTGATGGACCGTGTGGCTCTGACATCTGGTGGGAGAAGCAAATTGATCTAAATAACAAAAAGTGACATTTGGAATTGAAGAGCTCTTCCTGCGGCGGCGTGTCAGATGTGGGCGAACCCTTTGCCACAGCCGTGCGGTTGGTGCTTCTTCGCCTCCAACAGGCTGCACTGCCCTCCCTCCCTCGTCCCGCTGTCCTCCTCCTCCTCCTCCTCCTCTTCATCGGAGGACGCTTTCCCCTCCACCGCCCTCTGCAGACACTCTGTAGAAGCATTTCCTTTGAATGGTGTTAACTGTCAATGTTCTGTTGCAAAGCTTCATGTATTCATGAATATGTTCTGTGTTGCTAAGACGAGTCAAACTGTCGGCCGTGGGAGAATATATTAGTATTTTGCAAAGCCTTAAATACATCAACAACCCCTGGAAAAAATCTAAACAAAAAACAGGTGTGAGCAAACGGCAGTTATAAAAATCTAAAATATAGATATAGGTCGATTACCTGTCTTGCTGCAGGCGTCTGCTGCTCCGATTGGGTACATTTCATGATGGTCGGGGTCGAGGATGCAGGCGCAGCGGGATCTGAGGGTGGCAACCAAAAGAGAGAACATAACTTGTTTGTGCTTTTTTTTCTTCCTTTGACCTGGTGGTGTGAGCGGTGTTTGTTGAACGTTAACCCCGTCTGCTTTTCACCCGACACTACCACTCATTGGGACTTGTGTGTAACTTGAGCTGGCGGCTTTGGCAGAGTGAACTTTCAAATCAGTAGAGCGCAGAGGCAAATGATGTGTAAATAGATGCACACACACACACACACACATACACACACACACACACACACACAGTTTTAGTACCTGTACTGGTGTAGTTCAGCCTCCAGTTGGGTGATCCTGGACTGGAGCTGCGGCACGGACTGAGCCTGCTCCTGGATGGTCCGAACCCTCTGAAGCCCCAAGCTCAGAGCCTCTCGGGCCTCCTCCGCTCGCCTCCTGATGGAAAGACCATCCCAGAGCATCAGAACCACTCCTCCCATCTCCATCCACTCAAAACATCATCCGGTGGACTGCACTTCAAAAATCAAAACCTGATGTGTGCGTTCTCGTTCCTCAGCGCCGACTCCGACCCGTAAAGCTTGCGCACCTCCTGGTACGCCCAGCACAGCTCCTCCTCCAAGCACTTGTTGAACTTCATGGCCTCCTCCAGCTGCCCGTCGCGCGACGACCGGATCAGCTTCAGCTCCCTCTCGAGGGGGTCCCTGATGTCCCGTCTCCTCGCCGCCCTCCTCGTCGCGTCGCCTACGGCACCACCGCAGTGTCCTTTAATCCTGCGCGTCGGCACCAGTTTGCCCAGTTCGAGGGTGATGGAGGTTGTTGGTGTTGAGGCTGGGATGTTGAAGCCGGTGGTGGGGGGGAGGGTATGGCTCCTCTCCCGCCGGAGGGCCACCTCCAGGGCCAGGCAGCGAGCGTCGCTCCCCTGCAGCGCCGAACGGAGGTCCTCCACCAGCTCCCTCAGAGCTGCTACCTCCTCTGGTGGAGGAGAAGAAGGAGATGATGATGATGATGATGATGACGACAACAAAGAGGAAGACGAAAAAGAAGAGAAAGAGGGAGGAAAATAAGAGGGAGAAAAAGAAGACAACAAAGAAGCAAAGAAGAAGAAAGAAAGTATTTTAACTTTATTCAACTTTATACTTATAATTCCATATAGTTAGAGGGTCTATTAAATTAATCAATAATAATAATCCAACACAGTGATACAACATGGAATACTGTAGTAACACTCCTGTACTTACAGACTTTTACTTTTTCCGATCAGTGTGGTATATTTCTTTCTCACGTAAAGGACCTGAATACATTTATCGTTGCTATTTTATGGAGGATGCAAAACTATTTGGTGGAAAGTAAACCAAGAGCAAGGGTTCAATACTGTGCTTGAGTACTTGTACCTCCTTGTGGAGGTCAAGCTTTTTACCACATTTATCCGGCAGCTTGGTTACTTCACAGGTTCACCACATACAACAAATTACACAAGATTGTTGTTGAATATGAAATCAGTGGCTCCCGACCTTTTTCTTCGGCCCCTGACCCCTTTATGGAAAAATAACTTGTGTCCCCTCGTCTTTGAGTTGTTCTAAGAGTGAATCCCCCTCTAAACCTCACAGATGGCTCCACTTCAAAACGAATAAGACTCAAAGAGGTCAACCTCTCCAATAGTTCACAGAAAAAGAATAGCAAGAGAAGGTCTAAAATATGAACACAATGTTGTGTTTTTTTCTTTTCCTCTCTCACCAAACCTCTCAGATTGATCTTGTGAACCTGAGGTCGGGGACCACTGGACTAAACGTCCCAACTAAAGCAGCTATTGTATTTGGCACATTTGCTTAAGAAAGGGACAGAAGGAGAGAACAGATGGTGCAGGAGGTGGAGAAGGTGAAGAAGACCACACTCCACAACGTGAGAAAGGTTACATAAGACAGAAACAATAACTGGTACTATTATTGGTGCTCTATAAACGTGCAACAATTTAGGTTTAGGAACCCCTCAATATTCACTAGAGTCATTTCAATGCAATAACACGTGTAACATGGAGACATCCGGGCTTGTGCGGTACCTGACTCGCGGTCCTCTGGGGTTCGACCTTTAACCGATCGGTGATCCCTCGCCAGGTCGAAACTTACACATTTCCTCCGCCTGACGCGCGGCCATCGCAGCCGGATCTGCCTCTCCACCAGCTCCGTGTCTTCGGTGACGGGCAAGCGTCCGGCGCACTCCCCGGCGCCTCTGCCGCGCGCGCTCCGCACGCGGAAATGCCCACAGAGCCGCGAGTGGAAGTCTTTGAAGGACAGCCGGCATGGCAGCGCGGAGCACGCATCCCCGAACTCCTCGTCTTCCTCGCCCTTTCCTCCATCCACGGCTCCCGCTTCCGTCGTCCTGTTTTCCTTCTCCGCTGCGGCGAGTCCCAGCACGGCGCACAGCGCGGTGAAGTCCTCCGCCGACACCGCGTCGTCCCGGCTGGGGTGGACCAGGTGGTGGAAGACCTCCTGCAGGTATTGGTCCACCCCGGTGGCCAGGACCACGATCTCGTTATCTGCGCCGGGATCGGGGCAGTGGTGGTGGGCCAGGGCGCTCCGGAGCCACTCGCTTTTACGCGCCGCCCGCGGTGCCAACGCGGTGCGCTCCATGACTGTACATGAACCGATTCAAGTTGTGCCTCTGGATCTCACCCCATGGAAATTAAAATCTCGGGGGGAAAAATAAAAAGTAACCCAGCACCCCGGTGTGGTTTGACTCCCTGGAAAGCTCCCTTTGGATTCCTTCCGGGCGCATTGAGTCAAGATCTGATTCCCTTGGGTGAGAAAAAAGGGGAAAAAAAGGTGAACCGACTCCACCCTACTGTGTGCACACTCTGACCACGCACGTGCGTGTGTGCGTGTGCGTGTGTGACAGAGAGTTAGAGAGAGACTGTGTCGGCAAGGTGCGTTTCTTCCCCGTATACAGTTCGGTATGCAAGACAATGGGGAGGTGGGCAGTTTACACCTTTTTACCACATTGGATCTAGAGAGGATCTTGACTCACTACACAGTGTCTCCTGGTATTCTTCACCTTCTGTTCTCACGCGGAAACTTCACTCGGAAGTCGAAGATTAATTGGTTTCCATGGAAACGGAGCGGCAGGAAATACCACCGCTCGTCTCCCCATACCTGACAGCCATAACAAAGGGCGCGTCTCGGTTACGCTGCCCTATGAGGAGGCCATGCCACAGGCATGACACACGAGCAGCACTCCGCTGCTGCCACCGGAATACAGCTGTTCACATAACTCCAGCGCATCAGAATTAGTGCCAAACAATTAAGACAAATGGTGTTGAGCCATAGTATGTCATGACACATTAGTAAAAAAAAGTTAGTCATATAGTAGTATAGTATGTGGTCAACACAAATGTTTTTAAGTCATAGTATATTGTTTAATTTCATCGATCCATCCATTTTCAATACCGCTTATCCTCATTAGGGTCACGGGGGCGCTGGAGCCTATCCCAGCTGACATAGGGCGAAGGCAGGGGACACCCTGGACAGAAAAAGTATAAAATAAATGCAGTATAATATTATGTATACAGTCATAATATAGATAATCATAAAATATATATATATATAGTATCTCATAAAATAGGTATACAAATATCATAGTATAGTATGTAGTCGAAGCCATACAGATATAATATGCCATAAAAAAATAAAGCCATAAAAATGAAAATATCGTAGTATATTTTGTCATAAAATAATCGTCACAAATATATGTAGCATTTCATAAAAAGGTCATAGTAAGTCTCAAAAAAGTCATAGTATGCCATAAGTATTTCATAAATAATGTCATTTAGCTTATTTTTATCTTTAAAAATATAGCATGTTTTAAAGAATGTAATAATAGTCATAAACATGTCATAATATAAGATGCCATTATAAATGAATAAAAGAGTATGGCTGAAAAACATGTTAGAGTGTCATAAAAATGGCATAATATGCCATAACAATTGGGATATAAAAGTAATACTCTATGCTATGACATTTGTTATGACATACTAGTATTATAGTGTCATAAAAAAAGTATAGTAAGTGATAAAACTGTCATAACAAATATATCCTTCCTACCTGGAGAGTGTTATGTGTTGAAAATCTCCAGATCTTTTTGGGTCCACCGGTTCCTTTCATTCCATGCTGTAACACTTTTGTTGGGATCCAGTGTTGATCAATAAAAGCTATTAAAACAATGAGATATCTGTATTTGTATAGCTTCTTTTGTTGGATTTTTTCATTTGGAGAAGAAATCAGTACAATAAATTATCTTGTAGAACTATTAAAACCATGTAATTCTCTGAAGTAAAATCATTTTCTAAAGTCTCTTCTTATTTCTAAAGTTTTGTTTTAAGCTGTTTTAATCCGTAAGCTCTTTACTCAAGCACATTTTGAAGAAAGTATCATTACATTAATTAATCTGATGCTTTTATCCGAAACTCAACTTGCAGCAATAATTATTTTTAAAAAAAGCATTTTATTTGGTTTTAAAAGGTACTCAAAGTCACTTTACGTGGTACAAAAACAGCAAGCGAAGCGATGCGATTACAAAAACCAACAGCATAACACTAGGGCGACTGTGGCTCAGTGATGAGCAGGGTCGTCCATCAATCAGAGGATCAAACCGCCCCCGGCTCCGCTAGCCCATGTCGATGTGTCCTTGGGCAAGACACTTAACCCCAAAATTGCTCCCGTAGCTGTGCCTACCGTGTTTGAATGTTAGTTACTGCTGATGTGCAGGTGGAACCTTAGCTCCTCCCATCAGTGTATGCATGGATGTGAATGGGTGAATAGGTGAATGATGTCATGTAGTGTTAAAGCGCTTTGAGTGGTCAGAAGACTAGACAAGCGCTATACAAGTACATTACTATAAAAGCCGTTGCATTACAGTGATTATTAAAACAATAAATCTCAGATCAAAAGCAGATTTTAAAATAGGTGGGTTTTGGAGAATGTGTTCCAGAGGGATGGGGGGCAGCAAAAGGTTCAGAATAATGTTGCATATCATTTATATATTTATGTAGCACTTTTCAATAATAATCGACAATAGAATAAAAGTCAAACGACAGAGCGCTCTTCGGTCTGGGGGCTCTAACACCAGCGAGACAAATGGCGGCGGCTCACCTGTTCTCCGTGTTTTCTCCTCCGTAGCCCGGGGGAACAAATCCCAAAACAAACAAGTGGATTCGGACCTTCAGGAATCGCTCACCGAGATGACGTGCTGTTACAACTGAAACCTGACATCCTGAGGGGAGAGGGCCTGTTTCCACCACACAAACAAACTAAACCGAAGACGCTTCATTCTGCATTGATTCTGATTGATTGGTCATTTCTATGTCGGCATTGTGCTGAAGAATTTGTCATGGCGTAAAGGCTGTAAAGCTGTCCGCAGAGGTTTTGTGTGTTTTTAATTGAGCGGAAAAAAGACCAAACAGCTCAGGTAGCTAATGCTCAGTAGACCTGAGATTGTGCGTTTGGACCTTGTGTGGTGCAGCACATGTTGAGGTCCAACACTGAAAGGGAAGAAATCAAATACAGTAAAGTGTGTCACTAATAACAACTTGTTGTAGTGGTTAGCCATTCGGTGAAGACTACCGAGGGAGAGATTTGTCCCATGATGCATTGCGTTGAGTCTGACGACGAATCGGAGGCCGTGTTGCTTCGCCTTCTTTGAGGTTTTACGGCAGTTGGCATCCAGAAAGTTCCACGACTACCACCTTTGGGTTCTTGTAACTTTATACTCGTGTTGCCCTGTAACTAAAGTATTCACTGGTTGAATCGCCAGTCTTATCCCAGAGTTAAATCCTAAATAACTCCAGATCTACATACAGATGTTTTAAAACTCTTTATCATACACTCCCATCTCTCCTGTTATTTGCTCTCCTTTCCAGCAGAAACCTCCCTTTTTGGTGCCCTCTCCTTCTCCCACCGGGTCTGCAGACATGTTCAATCCCATCTTGGTACCATGTAGATCTGTGCTGTTTGGGCCGCAAGCCAAATAATGAGTATTGTGACCATTAATAGGTGGAGTCAGCCTCGCCTGAGAATAAATAAAGGTATGCAAGTTGGAATTGTGTTTGTATCTTATTGAAATTGGATTTTTATTTGTTTATAATACTTTTTGTATTACGAGTTGTGGCAAGTAACACAGAGGAAGACTGTGTGAGTGTGAGTTTAAACATTTTAATAGGAGATACATTTTGACATTTTGAGCTCCATAGGGTTTAATGGAGGTCAAATATTGTTTTTGAACACTTTGTTATATATTAACTTGTGTATTTTTCTCCTGAAATACATTTATCTTTCCTAGCCCAACTTTATTGTTTCTGATGGCCTTCATGAACTGTGCCGACATACCATCATCTTGTTTTTAAAAGGTGTCTGTGTGAAATCTCCGCCTGTGACATCTTTTCGTTCAAAAGCCTCCAGACTCTGGTAAGATAAAAAAATCATTATTTTAAAATGAATAAAACGATCTACTGTCCATGGATGGAAATGTGACTCGAAGTACAGAATCATGTCAAGGGTTAAAGACCATACTTTTTCAACTTTGCATCCTGCATGCTAATACACTAAATATATGGCTGGCAGATGAGTCACCTGAGGTCACATGAGCTCAGAGAGAGAAACCTGAGAAATTGTATTTGTTTTGGTTTCCAGCACTCATCTGAATACAGCTGAACCGCAGCGCTCGCTGAGTGACTCATCGGGGGCTTTTTTTTCCCTTTGGAAAGGTGTGAACATACTCTTCCTGCCACTACCCAAGACAAACAATTGCCTTTTCTCAAACGCACACAAATTGTCCTGAAGATACTAAATACAAATCTGTGGCCTATTTAACGGACATGTGTGGGCAGGCAGAGCTTCGTTCAGATCCTCTGGCTGGTGTCTCGGAAACGTATGTTCTTCCTTCCCGGGAAAATCTGTGATAACACGGATCGAGGTCAAGGTGTGCACGACAGCTGCAGATATTAGCGTCATTAAACGCACCAGTGTACTGGAAGATAAAAGATACTCGTCGGTTGGCGCTCATCATGCAGCAAGCGTTGGGGATCTTCAGTAGAAATCGTGTACAGTTTGTGGGAAAACAAGAGGCTAATGTATATAGATTTCAGCCGAAAAGGAGTCAAGCTGCAGAATGTAAAATCCTCCCTTTGTCCTGATATTTCTTAGGAAATTAAGCTCTTGTTTCTCCATCAAGATGCATCCAAAAAGAGCACAAGCTTACATAATATGTGGTGAAGGTTAAAGCTCTCTTTATCTGTTCTTCCTATATACTGTGTGTGTGTGTGTGCGTGTGTGTGCGTGTGTGCTTGTGTGAGTGTGTTGGGGGGGGGGGGGGGGGTATGGGGTAACTAGAAGTTAATGTGCAGCTCAGCATGAGTCCTCTCAGTCCTGCTGTCATGCTGCCTCCCTCTGAGGGTTCAGTCCTCCAGCTGCTGCCTGCTCCGGGTGATCTGAAAATGAAAGGATGGGAAGCTGTAAATAAAGAGGGGGGCGGGGGGGCGGGGGGGCTGTCCCTAACTGCCTTGCATGCCCAAGTGTGTCCTGGTGTTCCCCTTTGAGAGGAGTGAAGCGGTATCAGTATTGATAGGAGTTGAGTTCAGGCTTTGTGTTGGCTGCCATATGCTCCTCTGAGGGTCAAGAAAAAGACAAACACAGTCACACACTCCCAACACACACGCACACGCACACGCACACGCACACACGTCTTTGAAGTGGTGATGCTGACCGATATGCCGTGTCAGTTCATGGAGGGTTCGTCCTGGTTTCACCTCCCTCAGGGATGTGAAGGTGCCTAAACGTGAGGTCACACACGTTGACCCATTCGCAGGCTTTTGGTTTGCGCTCTTACTTTTTTTATTGATCTGCGACCATTTCCTGTCAAAGTCTTTTGTGGCTGAGCCACAAGTCATGGACAGGATGATGGTTGCAGAGTATAATTTGTGGCTCCGCTGCAAAGACAAAGGGCTGCAGTTGTTGTATACCGTAATAAGTGTCTGTCTTTTCTTGTCTCATTGTGGGTTGTGTTTATTTGGCGGTGTTTACTCTCTTTTCATACAATACGGTACAATGTCGTGGTCAAATTAAAGCCAATTAAAACTACAACATGTAGCAACTGTATCACAAGTTTCTATAGCTTTGGGGATTTTCACACTTACAGATCAGTTGACACAAGATAGCAAGTTAAAAGTCCAGGAAAAAAGAATAAAACAAACTGAAACCTGCAACTTTTATAAACACAGTTTATCCCCTTTGGTTGCCCATTTAAACATCTAGCGGATACAGAACGACATTAGCATTCATTTTTTTATGACTTCTTCTAGCTGTGTTTTTGGTCTCCACCAACTAAAATGCCCCCTTGGTCAAAGCAGGAATAGTGTACAGGTTGTTGCTGCGGCCAAAAGCATCACAAATGAGCGCAGTGATGGTGGAACAAAGTAAGTTGCGGGCCGTAAAACCCGAACAATGAACCAAATGACGGTAACACGCTTGGTAGAGCTGAGGGGAAACTGCAGAGTTGGTTGATAAGTCATCACTATCAGCAACCCCTTTCAAATTGTTTAAGTAGCGGTATCTCAAAATGCAAAGTGGTACTTAAGTAGGCCTACAGTGTGTGAGTAAATGTTATTAGTTAGTTAGAATCTTTGAGGCAGCTTTTTTTTCTCAACTTCTGGGGTTTACCCATTATGGGTTTGACAGTTTAAGACTAAAACCAATGATGCTATACACCTTCACTGTATTCTCTGGGATACCTTATACTTGTGCACATAAGTCAACAGCCCTTTTTTGGAGCCACTCTACGTTCCTGAATGTGTAATCCTACTTTATTTTGGGATAGGACAAACAATCTTTTGTCAGCAGCACATAAGCTTGGAGTGCTCTGGTGATCTCACCACTTTGTGTGCTCAGGTGTGATTATCTAGAGTATGTGGAGTAGCACAGTATCTGACCTAAATCTCTGACAAAACGCTGAGATATGAAGGGCCGGTGGGGTTATTATACATTTTAGTTTAAGTGTGGGTTCCTGACCCTAAGTGGATTTTAAAGACTCTAATAGTAGAGTGGCTTTTAGTTTAATGAAAATTACAACCTTAGAGACCACCTTGTGATGGAATCCCACCAGCCGCAATGCCAAGTCGGTGGAGTTATGTGAACAGCTGTATTCCGGTCGGCCTACTAGTGATGGTATAAAAGTACAGTAAATTTGTACCTCTGCGATGTAGTACAGTAAAAAGTACAAAAAGGACCTCTTAGACGTAGTACAGTAAAAAGTACAACATGTACCTCAGAGATGTACTACAGTAAAAAGTACAACATGGACCTCTTAGATGTAGTACAGTAAAAAGTACAATATGTACCTCTGCGGTGTAGTACAGTAAAAACTACTATATGTACCTCTAAGATGTAGTACAGTAATATGTACAACATGTAGCTCTGAGATGTAGTACAGTAAAAAGTACAATATGTACCTCTGAGATGTAGTACAGTAAAAAGTACAACATGTACCTCAGAGATGTACTACAGTAAAAAGTACAACATGGACCTCTTAGATGTAGTACATTAAAAAGTACAATATGTACCTCTGAGATGTAGTACTTCTCACATCGCCATTGTGCCATGACAACGCAGAGATGACAAGGTGAAAACAATACTAGTGTTGCTGTTGCTGCTCCAAACTACCAAATCGGACAATTGTCAATCGGACAATTTCTCAGTTTTGATCAAATCCCATTACCGGCAGGCAAAAAAACTACTTCTACCAAATCCGCTACACACCATCTATCCAGCACCCACTGGCCCAAAGAAAAAAACATTCACTGGCTAGTAAAGAAAAACCTAGACGGCTAAAGACCCAGGCATTTTTTGAAAGAGCTAAAAAGAAGCAAAATACTGGTCTTTCATCTGCCCATTCGCTGGGAACACAATCGGAAGTTAATGTTGCTCCGTGTCTGTGATGTGCAAAAAGAGAACTGTTAGCTTATGTGTTATCTAACTTTAAAAGCTATATGGCAGGGCTTAAATGTAATCCTTCTGCCCCATAGCAACGTTGAGTTTTTTTTGTTTTGAAGTTTACAATAAAGGCTTTTAGATTCATGTGAAAACTCAGTCTTGCTTTTTCACAATGTTTTTAACATGATGAGGACTTGCCACATTAACAGTGTAACCTTAATTTGACAGCTGTAAAAGATGACAAGAAGAAACCAACAAAGGACATTGCAGCAGACAAATGGTAAAAGGCTGACAAAGTCCATCAGTCCAGCGGGCTCTAAACAGTCCAGATGGTCCGACCTCCTTTAAAAGGCCTCCATTCACTCACTTTGTAGTCAATCATAAACTGAGCACATTGTTCAGCCACATCTGCCAACTTCTGAAAGCGATCCACGTCCTCCTCGCTGGTTTGTGCAAATGTTATGAAGTCACGTGTGAAAGTAAACACTCCTCACATATGGAGCCGTCCCTCTCCCCAAACACCCCCAATTCATTCTCTAATAACGCGATCTGTGATCGATGAGGAGTGTGTCAACACGAAGCTTGACGTGAGAAATTAGGTTTCCGACAAGAAGCAGGCTCGGATTACTCCTTCAATGGGGATGTGATTTGTTATGTGTGTGTGTGTACTTGCCACATTGTAAACTCCGCAGTGTGACAATGTCAACATTTCCTCATTCCTGAGATAGCCAAGTATCACCGGTCCACCTTTGAGCTGTCCCACCTGTGCACAAGGTCGTGGCTATTATGCATGCAGCGCATTCACATTCAGCCACCTACCTACCTACCCACCCTCACACACACACACACACACACACCATTTTCCAACTGCATTCCTGAGAGCCAGTGAAGAGCACTGGATGAGGTTAAAGGGAGAGCGGATGAGGCGTGTGGCTACATGTAGAGGCTCTGAGCTGCTGCGTTCGCACACTGTCTGGGTGTGACTGACACACACCGAACACACATCCCACCGTGTCCTGTAAAACTAAAAGAGGCCACTAGTCATTCGCAAACACTGCAAAGCTTAGCTGCTCAGCACGCTTGGCCATGAACGAGTGATGCGTTTCTTGCCGTTTGCGCATCCACAATACTCACCGACAACCTCTGTCTCACACGTGCACACACACCGACACAAACGTGCAACGCATTTATGATTCCCCTTAATGCCTCTACAAGTATTTCAAGCCTCACTTTTAACTATAGGAGGCATGCTTTCACACAGGAAGCTGTATGAAGTAGAGCAGTAGACCAGAAGGTTTTATGAGTAAGAAAATGGGGTTCTGTAAGACATGACCTGAGGTCAGCTAAACAAATAGAACTGGAAAAAAGCATGTTTGGCTTAACATGGACACTTTAAAGAGGGACAGTTCACCTCAAAATCAAAAATACATTTAACTTAGTTATTTATCAATGGCTGACAGCTGACA
The DNA here is from genome assembly GCF_009769545.1 of Cyclopterus lumpus. Taxonomy (NCBI): domain Eukaryota; kingdom Metazoa; phylum Chordata; class Actinopteri; order Perciformes; family Cyclopteridae; genus Cyclopterus; species Cyclopterus lumpus. Next base: position 7,108,551 of record NC_046970.1, on the reverse strand, counting down.
TAGGGCGAAGGCAGGGGACACCCTGGACAGGCCGCCAGTCCATCGAGGGCACATGTAGGGACATACAACCATTCACTCTCACATTCACACCTATGGGACATTTAGAGATCAATTAACCTGCAGCATGTCTTTGGACTGTGGGAGGAAGCCGGAGAGCCCGGAGAGAACCCACGCTGCCACGGGGAGAACATGCAAACTCCACACAGAAGGACCGCTCCGACCAGCTGTCAGCTGGGATAGGCTCCAGCGCCCCCGCGACCCTAATGAGGATAAGCGGTATTGAAAATGGATGGATGGATTTATCAATGGATGTTGTTTTGGTTTGAGTTGACGAGGTTTGGAAATATCGTCCATAGAGATGTCTGCCTTCTCTCCAATTTAATGAGATTATATGACACTGGCAAACAACAAAATGTCTCACATTTGAAAAACTCAACACAAAAATGTGGATCTTGGTTACAATCCACAGACCATGATAGACCTCTTGTTCGTATACTGCTAGCTCACCTGAGCCAGCTGACATTACAGCTCGGCAGGAGCAGAAGCCATGTTTGCATCTCGGGCTGTAACGAGCGTGAGCCTCTCGCCCGTGAGTAGGTGCACGCTCCTACTCACGGGCGAGAATGTTATTGAAAGATTAAACAAATGTGTCTACGTGGGCCCAATCGTGGCCCTCTGCTCCCAGACAGTAAACACTGCAGACGGAAAAAAAAATCCCCCAAACCTGTGGACTTGTTTATGTAATCCGGGCTTTGTGCACACACACACACACACACACACACACACACAAGTGTGTGGAGGGGTTTGCCTTCAGTAGTATGGGCGACAAGTTTGAGCAGATTTAACGTGGTCGGACGTCCGTGGCTGTTTATCTCCTTGTTTCACCAGCTGTCTTTGGCTCTGTAGTGAGGACGTGGAAGCCCAAGCGAGTTTGACTGCACAGATCAAGGACAAGTATGAAAGGTTTCATGCACTCGCAAAGCGCTGGTGTCCTCCCCATCTTTCTGAATGTTTAACCCAAACTCTTACACGTAGAAAAAGCAGTCGACTGACGATTCAAGATTCCAAAGAGCACCTGGGACATAACAAAGAGGGATACTTTGGTCTAAAGACAATTATTTCGGGTAGCCTGCCCCCACCCACTCTGTTTGCACCACCTGGTGAACACATGTGCATTCCTATACTGCCACCACCTGATTGAGAGTTGTTACTGTTGTAGTGAAGGCAGATCCCAGTGTGCAGTAGGTAATGGTTCATATGGCGAGCAGGTTGGTAGTTAAAGGGATCTGGTGAACTGTTACTGTGACCATAAGCACTATAGTTCATGCCTTGGTTGGTGTGAGCTGCGTTGTAGTTGGGTGGCCTGTGCGTCTGTGCGTAGTGAGTCGGTGTGTCAGATGAACCTTCTGGATGCTACTTCGTATTGGCGCTTATGGTAGTTCTGTTTGGTAGCTGGTAATTATGGAAATTCCAGTTATGTGTATTCACCACTCGTTCCTGCATCTCTATGCATAAACTGGCTCTCCTGAGAAACCTTGCTGTTCAATCTGGTGTCATTTCATATTACAGTGTAATCTCTCTGGCCTTCCTTCTTTCTCAGCTCTCACTCTTTGATGCTTCTCCACATGTTGGAGTTGTTGGGTAGCTGTGGATTGATTGGCGGGCTGGGAGATGTACGAAGACCGGTAAAACATCTGTAAATATGAAATCTATGTAGTTTGCATTAAGAAGTCAGTATTCCTGGTGGGAACACTGTTTTTATGGAGGGGGGTGTGATGACCTCTCTCTTCCACTAGGGGTCTGGGTCCTGTTTGCTTTGTGTTTTGTCTTTCAGGCTGTTCATCAGCTGATGAGCCACACCTGAGCCTGGAGGCTGTTATTAAAAAGGTAACACCTGAAGACAGATGTCACTCCCTTGATTGGCTGGCTGCTCGCCACTACAGCTTATTTGTTTGGTTTGTTTAAGCTAGTTGTGTTATTCTTTAATGAAATGTCTATCTATCGTTGTAACATACCCCCTCCTCTCTTCCTCCTTCTGTTTCATGGATTGTGGAGGTCTGGATCGTGGTCCATGCCTGCTACTCATTATTCATACATTTCTGTCATATTCATTGAATGTGTTGTAACTTTGTAACGCTGTCCATCTGTACACATGACATCTATTGCTCCTGTCCATCCGGGGAGAGGGATCCTCCTCTGTTGCTCTCCTGAAGGTTTCTTCCCTTTTTTCCCTGTGAAAGTTTTTTTGGGGAGTTTTTCCTGATCCGATGTGAGGTCCTGGGACAGGGATGTCATATGTGTACAGATTGTAAAGCCCTCTGAGGCAAATTTGTGATTCTGGGCTATACAAAATAAATTTAATTGAATAGATAGCTGAAGATCATTTAAGCCGTCTACTTTATGCACAGCAGGCTACGAGAGGTGGGTTTTTTTCAGCAAGCTTAAACCGTAAACTAGTAATATGTCTGTATCTGCATGCGGCTCTATGGATTAGGTGTCACAGCTGGAACATATAGGCTGACTTAGGCAGTTTATACATTGATGGTGTGGAAATCTTGTAGAATTAATGATCTTATCTCATCTTATCTCTAGTACACTTTGATGACATTGTAGAATATCAGACCAGGATATCCAGGGTCATAGTATTATTATACTGTACATCTGTAAATCTTCTTTTTAAAATACACTTTGACCTGATGACAGCTGCTCATTCCAGTTGGTACAGTAGGATAATTGCCCTTTTCCTCACATGACAGGACCTCTGGATTGCAGTTATTAATCAAATAAAAACAAAAATGTACAGCTTCACTTAGTTCTGGTTTCTTAAAGTCTAGCATGCCGACGTTACCTCATTGTTATGCTATCGGCGACTTATTTTGTCGTTCGTTATTCTTATAAATAAAGTATTTCAAACCTGCATTATTATTTGTTGCCTTCGTGCAGGCCAGCAGCATGTCACGCTTCTTTGTACTCGGTTGATCCCGGGCTCCACTCGGACACACTCGGAGATAATGGGCGTGCTCGGCTGTGGTGCGTCTCAACCGGCGGTACAATCGGATGATCCCGGGCGGGCGGAGCCAAGTAGGAGGAAATGGTTCAGTTGGCTGGCTGCTCCCAAGAAAACCGGCGACGAGCATCCGTACCCGGCAGTTTGACTGTGCGTCTTCGCTGCTTCAAATTTCACCGTCACCGCAACAGCCTTCGAGCAAGACAAACCTCACTCATTCACCAACAAGCACACCAGCCTTTAGCGACTCCATAAACCAAGCAGCACTTTGTATGCCGCAATTTCTAGGACATATCTGAAGGGTTCGGAGCTTAGCGTTGGAGATAAACGGCCGCTGCAGGATGGAGACGCAGATACACGTGCCTGTCGGGTCGCCGGTAATTCGAAAAATCCCCATTTTCGTGGACGAACACAACGTGACGGAGGGCGCGATGAAGCTCATTAAGGAGCTGAGACCGGCGTGGGACTCGAGCGACGTCAGGACCAAGGTAACGTTATCCGCTAAGCTAGCCGTGCAGCGCGTGCTAGGCTAGGATTCAGATTGACAGCTCCGCAGCATCACCGGGAGGAGGGCCGTGGAAGCGTTATCTACCGTCAAATAATTTCAACAAAAACAACGGGAGAAAAGAAAACCCTCACCTACACGCCCCTTCCGAGGCGACGAAACATTAAGCAAGTCTCGTGTTTTTAACGGGTTGGTTTGCCGTATTGTGAGCAAAAGGTAACATGGAACCATTAGCTGAGCTAGCGAGACGCTCTGCGCTAGCAAGCTGACGTCAGCAAGTAAGTTTAACTGGAAAGGAAGTTAAAGGCAACACGTTTCTGCCACGGGACGCTCCGCGCGCATCAAAGTACACAGCATGCGTCACCAAATACAGCACGGACGCCGAGAGTCACGGCCAGCTGGTGACGTGATGCGTGTTTTTTGTTTTTTTGGGTCGAGCCGGATGGTGGAGCAGACACACCTTTTATGAAGACCGCCTTTGCAATTCTGATCTGCGCTCTTTGGCAGGTGCTTTTACTCCCAGTGTGGATCAACGTCAGTGCAGTATGAAATAGAAACATTAACGTAGTGCACATCTGATACCTAGCAGGGGTGGAACAGTCCTGTTATACATGATGGAGCGTTCACGGTCAGATGCACTCACAGTATCATAGATGGGATAGGTTTAGTTATTATTTTTACTTAAGTAAAACATTTGTTGGATATGGTTGACCAGGGGCCCCGGTTAATAAACAAACGATAAACCTTCAGACTGGCACCTCATATACGTTAAAAGTACAAACAACTGAATACATTTTAGTACCAGAAAATGGTCTGTGAGTCACCTTGCACCCTGGTCGGTGGGCCTGTAGGTGGAGTGGTTCATTTAATTCGTCATTTTGGGAAGGGAATATTACTTGGAATGAAAACCGACCAATTGTTGCAGATGTTAATAGCATTTAGCAAATAGAAAAGTCGCACCTACATACAAGAGTTATAAATCTAACATTCCTTAAAATGGTTACTATAAGGCATTAACAGAATCATTGATCCAAATATTTTTCCTCCCCTTCCCAACGTACTTCTGCTTCTCTTTTAAAGTACCATATTAATCCGTGGCTGGCATTCTGCCATCAGTTTCCTTCATGCTCCAGTTGAACATTATACTTCGTCAGTTTAATAATAAAGAGCAGGATCAGTCCAGGGTTTGTAACCGAGGAACATATGCTGGACAAAAAACGTGTGTGTAATAAAAACCAGGACAGCACAGATAACTTGGCTGCACAATTAGCATATTTAAGTCCATTTCTTCTGCACTTACAGGACACCTTAGGGCGTGTAAAATGCAAGAGCAGATAATGATGCATATCAAATTGTTTTGCGGTGATGTGATGAAGAGCAATACGTCTTGCAATGCGACAAACTCATTGTTATATTCTATACCTGTTTATTCATGTTAAGGACAATTACCGGGTTAATGGGGTTATTGGTACTCGATACCTTTTTAATAAGTATCAAAACTTCTCCAGACAAACCACACCCACCATCGATCCTTTTTGAGCCCAGATGTAGAAACAATTAAAGCGCTGACCGAGCAAGCGATCAGCAAACCAGTGGGACACGCACACACACAGACACGCGGCTTCCATCCACATGATATAGGGCTCGAAGGAAGTAGAAAATGCATAATTGAACCCTCGTAAAATGATCAAGTGAGTGATGCATCGTGGCAAGATCAAAGTCTCGGACATTCGTTGCGACGCCTAGCATGCGCTTTCAAGGTCTGCGTTGCTGTTATGAACAGTTACTAGGACGTTAACATGTAGTGTAAAAATGTGTGCATATATAGCCTGTAATAAGTCAATACAGTAACTTTTGTATGATAACTGCATCATTAGGACATTGATAGGACATCAATATACAGTTTACATTTACTATACAATATTAGTTTTTAAATGATTGAATGTGTCAAATGACCAACCAACACGTGTTCACCGCCCGCTGTCCGAGCTCTCTCTGGGTCCGACACGCCACCCTTACACACACACACACACACACACACACACCTGCAGCCGAGCACGTAACGCTGTTTACCTCGACCACTACAGGCCAGACCGGCAGAGCTTTTTCTCAGTGACCACCTCCACACAGACAGGTGTTTGTTCTAACAGACCTCCATACGAAGTTGGCAACCAACACGGTCACGGCAGGAAAACGAGTAGAGCAAGAAGATTGTAAGATTAATGTAAAAAAAAATAAAAATAATTAAAAGTGTTTTTTGGTTGAGTTTGTGAGGGGATCGTTGTTTTGATGGGAGCGGGAAACGCTAAATGTGTTGGCGAGCAGAAGGATCAGCCACCTGGGCAGGAAGGCTTTCGCTGTGAATACAACATTCTCCATTTCCAAACATTGCACACAGAGTTCAAGAAAACAGCAGACTGTGCCAACGGCAACAGAGCAACAGTGTCCTCTTACAGCTCTCTCATGCTGAAGGCCAAATGATTCACCTCCGCCTCGGAGGCCTTGTGATCGGAGCACAAACTCACTCATGGGAAGAAGAGAAGAAAGAAAAAAATAAAGCGTCAAGCGGTATATGGCTGAATGTTTACTTCTGTCTGGGTCCAAGCTTATCGCTGTCTGTCGATGTATTGATTGCCGGCCTTAGCGGCGCATTGTGTGGTGGGGAGAAGGGATCATGTCGTGGTGGCAAAGGTGACCGGCAGAGCCGGGTGTATGTGGTGATAACGGATGCCTGTGCGCCCATCTTTGTGGTCAGCCACGTGTGGAATGTCAGATATGTTTGAGTGAGCGTTTGGGGGGAGGGGGGGTGCCGGCAGGGTGAGGTTATTGTGCTCACTGCAGTGGGATGGACTAGCCCTGCTGCTTTTCACTGGAGTGATGTCACATATTTAGGTTTAGACAGAGAGGGATTTTTTTTTTTTTTGCTTGCTCTTCATTTTTGAAAGAGGCGTTGGCCTTAACTTGTTGACCACCCTGCAGATAAGTTGAGTGGTTCCGTCTGCGGTCAGCGTGGGAAGGCGTGGTTAGACGACCCAGACCCAACTGCATCCGCCACTCCCCCCTTTCTGCGTTGAGGACGAGCGGGAGCTTTGGATGCTCGTCAGTCCTGTGCGTTTTAACGTGCTGCATTCACGACACCTGCAGACTGTAGGATCTCTGCCTAGTATGCATATATATATATACCCTGTAATAAACCAATACAGTAACTTAATCTATTGTATGATAACTGCATCATTAGGACATCAATATATAAATTACACTTAATATACAATATTAGTTTTTAAATGATTGAATGTGTCAAATAAAATGTTCATTGTTAAATTACATTTAAAAAACCTCAGGATAAAAGGAGGCACACGTGACAGTGATCCAGTTAAGAATGCTGCTATGTGATAACATTTATCCCATGTAGGTCAGAGCTGTATGGTGTCTGCGCCGTTGGTCCTGAGCTGAAGACATCCGATAGATTGAGAGAACAAATTCCAGATGTTTTTCCTGGGAGCCACAGTGGTGCTGTGCAGTCAGGGGTCCCTCTCATGTCTTTTTTTCCTCCTCCAGCTCTTCACCGACGGAACCACCAACAAGCTTGTGGGCTGCTACGTGGAGGACAGTCCAGAGGATGTGGTCCTGGTCCGGGTATACGGGCACAAGACCGAGCTGATTGTAGACCGAGACAACGAGCTCAAGAGCTTTCAGGTAGCGCGAAGGGTCGTGCTCTCCTGTGAATAAAAAAAATGCCTCGTCATCTGATTTTTTAAAAATGTTGTATTCCTCGGGTCTCCTTTAGGTGCTACATGCTAACGGTTGCGCCCCTCGCCTCTACTGCACCTTTCAGAACGGCATCTGCTACGAGTTCATGCAGGGGGACGCCCTCGGGACGCAGGACGTCAGGGATCCTTCCTTGCTCAGGTCGGGGACACGGTAGTCACGAGGCAACTCTGGATTTAGACATAGCCAGGAGACGGTAGAATTGTGCGATTGTGCTCGGAATCGTCCGAGGTTTTCTACGTTCCACGTTGAGACACAAACTACTTGTACAATGCAGAGGCCTCGAAGTCACACAGTAAGGCAAATGAGGCAAATGCATTCGAGTCTCATGCAAACATCGCAAAACGAAGAGAGCTGCTCACGTCACATTATTACTACAGCGATCATCGCAATGTGCCCGAAGCGATCAGTACAACCAATCTGGTAACACACATTGTCCTAGTTGTTGGCTTTTTAAAAACACATGAGCTATGTGTGTGTTACACGGTGTACTCAGTTGACTTCCCAGAAACCTTTCGATGATTTCAGGCAAAATCAGGATAGTCAGTCATGTTCAAATCTAGTCACCACGATGACCTTGTGTATCTTTTCGTCACCCCTCAGACTGATAGCCAGGGAGATGGCTCGTATCCACGGCATCCATGCACACAACGGCTGCATCCCCAAACCCAACCTCTGGATCAAGATGCGAAAATACTTCTCCCTTGTGGCCACGGAGTTCACCGACCAGGCCTCCAACGTTAGGTGAGATCTGGCTCCTCGCAAGTTTTTGTTTGGCTCACTCACACACACAGACAATATTATGTTTAGAGATCGGCGTCTAGAAAAGCATAGTTTTACTAGCGTCCTGGTCGCCAGTGAAACTTTAATTTTATACCGGGATGGTTTACGCTAAACTTTGTAATTAATCCGCCGTTCACATGCGTGCTGAACCACGAGGGGGGATCCGTACAGTGGTCCGTTACAACACTAATGACTACTGTAGACATGGAAACGTTGGCCCGTCGGTCCAGCAGACTGAAATATCTCAAAAGTTATTGAATGGATTATCAGGAATGTTTTTTTACAGACATTTTTGGTTCCCAGATGATGAATCCTTTAGCGCTCCGCTTACTTTTCTTGTAGCGCCATTAGCAAGTTTAAATGCAAACCTAGAAACATTCCTATGAGCAGTGCATGGTGTTTAGTGCTGACGAGCAGATTTGGTTTGATATCACTTTTTCATGTCCAGTACCGCAACCTGGAGTATCTGCCGATATCAATCCAATTCCGCACTTCTTAGCCCCTTAAACAACTAAGCCGTTAATAATACAATTTGTATGGATGCACCTTGCTTTACCTCGCCATCAGAAAAAACAACAACACATATTTTGTTATTCTCCTCCCAAAAAGATACAAATACAGATATATGCAATACTGCTGCTGCTTTCTATTTAAACCTTTTCACACTGGCTGTATTGTAAACGGAGCAGTCACACAGAAAGTTGCCTTGCTGCCACAGTTGACTGACTGAGCAGCGACACACGCAGCCGGTTAAACCTGCCTTCTCATTTACATTTCCTATTTGTTTTCATCTCATGTCATAAATGCTTCCTGTTAACAAGCAGTCAGAGGTCATTACCATAATTCACAAGACATAACTCCAGGTATACTATTAATGTAGTTATCGCCAAGCATAAAATAGGAAAGCGGATGTGATTTATAAATCTGACTGCTTCTTACCAAATCTGGTCATAAATAGTCTGTATGAAATAACCACATGGTAAAGCCCATTTCTGGATTCTGTCTGATTTTAAATACGTGAGTTCATCATATAGAACTTTGGTGCAAAATTATCCGATTTTCGTGAGAAATGTTCCTGCTGTTATCAGTTCATAGACAATGTAATTGTGTATCACGATATTCTTGATGCATGATTTCATCGCGACATGATTCCATTGAAAGACGATAGATCAACATATTTTATAAATAATTATCACAATTATCACCCAGGTCCTAGAACCTATCCAAACAACTTCTGACTCCTGGGCTGACACTACATACAGTATGAGGCCGGTGCATTTGCCGTTATGAGTATTTGACGGAACTTTCATCAAGAGTTCAGGCTGAAGATGGCTCGGTTTTTCCATCTCGGCACCGGACCCCTTGGAGCCGGCAAAGGTAGAGTGTTTCATAACCTGGCCAGCTGCCCAACTCACAGCTCATATCTTTGTTCTGATGGCTATTAAATTAAGTTCGGCATGTGGCTTATATAACTGTAACAATAATAGCCGACTGGATTAGGGAGTCAGAGGCATGCGGCGGGCCAGCAGATGTTTGCTCAGCTCAGTGTATCGGGTCACTGTGCTCTCCTCCTTGGTTACGCAGACAGACACAGCCAGACCGTCCCGGTCCTGACAGCAGACACTTGTTGCTGTCAATTTTTTTCCGAAAGACTGGCAGGGATCAAATTAATAATATTCCTATGTGATACCGAATAATTTGAGCTGAGATGACGAAACACGCTGGCCTCCTCCGTGTGATATCTTTGCCACACAGCAGGCAGGGATTGAATCGTTGGGGGGTGTGCGTGTGTGTGCATGTGTGCGTGTGTGTGTGTGTGTGTGTGTGTGTGTGTGTGTGTGTGTGTAGCCTCCGTGTCAAGCTGATTTTGGATTAAGCCATATAAGCCCATTACAGTTAGCACAGGGGTCTCTGCTCGGCACGGCAGTCTGGTCAGCTACTTAACCCTTTGTCCACTAGCCCATAGGGCCACTTTCTCCACATGACCGGGGCCAAACACAGGTCAGACATGTGAATGTTCAGTAGGTGTGGGTCATACATTCATGGAGACAGTAAACCGTTAATCGTATGATTTAGAATCACAGTTGAAAACTTCAAAAGGAGACACAGCAGTGTTGCCATAGTGACTCCGCAGTACGACAGGTGTCCACCGAGAGCTTGTTTCTCTGTAACCGTTCTCCCCCAGTGCCAGCAGCGCCCAGAGCCCCGCTGAGCCTGTGTGTCGTTTGTTGTTCTCAGTTGTTGTTTTTTTTTCTTCATGCGTGCCCCTGTTTTGTGATGATGAGGCCAAAGACAAGGATCAGCTGTGCGTAATGGTTCGGGACCAACTGGTGTTGGTGGCAAAAATCCCAGACAAGTCACACAAGCTCTGTCTCGGCTGTTAAACGCTCGTTTAGCCCCGCATTGTTTGTCGACACTCATGTTTGCATATTTGTCACAACAGTACGAGAGGAAAACTGTGTGTTTGTGTGTAAAAAAAAAAAACAACAACAACAAAACTGACTACTATCCCTGTCTCTCTGCGCTCCTTGTCCAGAATCCAGCAGGAGGTTCCCAGTAAGGTGGTGCTGGAGCAGGAGATGGCGTGGATGAAGGAGCATCTCTCCAATCTGGGCTCCCCCGTGGTGCTCTGCCACAATGACCTGCTCTGCAAGAACATCATCCAAAATGAAAAAGAGGGTAAGCTCCTTGGCGAGAGGTTTGCTGCAGGGGCGAGAATCTGAATTCTGTTGGAGGGCGGGGGTGGTTGTTGAAAATGAGAAGTTGTACTGAGTGGCAAAGCATGGGCTAGTTTTATTTTCTTTGGAAGCTGAACAATACATGCATACATATCGGTTTATTTAATTCATGTCAAGTATAGTTATTTTCCTATAATGTGTATTTGGTGTCATACGGATTTACATTGAAATCAATTTTCAGCGTCCTCTTGTCGTCTCTCAGGTCACGTTCGCTTCATCGACTACGAGTACTCCAGCTACAACTACCAGGCCTTCGACATCGGCAACCACTTCAATGAATTTGCAGGTTCGGCGAAACCTCTGAATGTTTTTAGTTTATTTTTTCACGCTCACCCGCGGCTTATCATACAACTGTGCCTGTCCTTGTGCTTGGTCAGGAATGGCGGAGCTGGACTACGGTCTGTACCCCAGTCGGGAGATGCAGATGGACTGGCTCAAAGTGTACCTGGAGGCATACAAACTCTTCACCAAGAAAACGGAGGAGGTCAGCCCGCGAGAGCTGGAGACGCTCTACGTGCAGGTCAACAAGTTTGCTCTGGTGAGGAGGAATTTGACACACACACACACACACACACACACACACACACACACACACACACACACTCCAGTGTCTCACAATACTTTGCTTTACCTGATCTCTGATTCATGTCTCTCTCAAGGCTTCTCACTTCTTTTGGGGCTTCTGGGCGCTCATCCAGGCCAAGTACTCCACCATCGACTTTGACTTCCTCGGGTAAGTCGCCGGGTGAGTGTGTGTGTGTGTGGACAATTTTAGAGCTGGGTGTGGCGAACCCCCCTCCCCGTAGGACGGGATAGGTCGGACTGTTATGTCTGAAAGTAATCTGTCCGTGTGGGTTAAACGAAGCATTATAAAAGACTCAAACCAAAAGCCAAGTCTTTCATTTTTTTTTTTTTGCCATCTTAACACTTCCTACCCACAAGCTTGTCTCACACACACACACACACACACACACACACACACACACACACACACACATGGATGATTGCTGGATGAATTCATGTTGTGAATTTTGGAAAAGACATCCATTCTTTTTTAAATCGAGTTTTGACTTTTGGACTGCAGGGGGTTTATGGTTTTTTAATAACCGCTTCCACCCGAGTTGTTGAGAGCCAACCGGCATAAATATGCACCAATCAACACCCAAACCTGACCTGCAAATGTCAGGCATCAAAGCAGCACAATTGTCAGGACCCAGCGCAGTAGTACTCGCTGTGTGTGTTTTGTTTGAGTTTTGTTTCTGTCTTTGTCACTTTTTATTTAGGACAGCGCCCCCTACGTCAGTGCTTCTCACAATGTCGGTACTGTAACTTGATTGGTGCAACTTGTGCGTGGGCGGGCACTACAAGTGGTCTTGTGATTTAGAGGGTGTTGAATGTGATTTTAAAAAAGGGACAAATAACTCAACTTCATCAACATTTGTCAGCGAAACATTGTCCTCCACTGAACTGTCGTTCTAGTTTCCATTCCCTTACACATACACACACACACACACACACACACACACACACACACACACAGTTTCAAACTTCATCAATTCAAACTTGAGGCCGGATTCCTCCTCCTCCTCCTTCAGCGCCTCTTTGCTCTTCTGTCCTGCAGGTACGCCGTGCTGCGTTTCAACCAGTACTTCAAGACCAAACCTGCGGTCATGGCCCTGCAGATCCCAGAATGAGAAGAGACAGCGAGAAGACAGGAGGGAGGGTGTAACAGGTTGTTGTTGTGTTGTTTTTAACGCTGGGAACTCTTCTCGGCGCGGGCCAGCTGCTGACGGACCGCTGCCCGGTCTGCGCAGGCATCCTGTCTTTCTTTCTTCAATGAGCAGCGGCCGCCTCTTCGTCGCTCCAACTTAGCGCCGCGTCTGTCCCAGTGCTAGCTCGAGAATGATAGAACGTCCGTGGGGTTCCGCGTGTGTGAGAGGGAGTGTATGTCGTGCGTATGTTTGTGTATCGTAATTTACCCCGGCGTCTTGCAATTCCGTCTTTGGTGCAACTGAACAAGGCGTCGTGAGCGCAGCCGTCTTAAGTTTAGGGTCGAGGCGCCCTTCGTGTCCCGATGCTCTGGCCCCCAAAATGGTCCGCAACGCCCGGTAATGAAGGTGAAAAGAGGGACGGACGCCTAAAGAGGAGTTTGATGCCGACACTGACAGATAGCCTGTTCTGCATATATCTATGGCTCAATGCCATGGCCTCATTATGGTTAGAAACTAGGATTCTTTCGTGTGTGTGTGTGTGTGTGTGTGTGTGTGTGTGTGTGTGTGTGTGTGTGTGTGTGTGTGTGTGTGTGTGTGTGTGTGTGTGTGTGTGTGTGTGTGTGTGTGTGTGTGTGTGTGTGTGTGTGTGTGTGTGTGTGTGTGTGTGTGTGTGTGTAACATTCCTCCTCCTGTTTGCAGATATTTTAAATTATTAATTTTTTTCTCCATCTTTGATGCCAAGTGCTCGTAACGGTTTTTCCGCACTGCACTTCCCAGAAATCACCTGTGCATCAAACACCTGGGGTTGAGGGTACTCTGTGATCTTTCCTCTTGAGATATGAGTAATCTGTCCATAGCCACAATCTGCTTCAGTTCCTCTTGTAGTTATTCCATGCTGCTGCTGCTGCTGCTCGTAGAATTGTGAAGCAAACTTTTCAGTGTGCCAGCAGACTTTTGGAGGCACCGACCACCCGAGGAACCGCAGAAGGAAAATCACTGTTGTGTTCTAGCAATCAGTGCTAGAGTAGCTGAACGTGCATTTATTTCTACGTGTGAAGACGGATTATGTCACATCTCAGGTGAAACAACTCATCGGTTTCATGGTTGCTTTAGTGAGCGTTGCTTTGTGTTGAAATGGGAAGTGATACGAAGCAGGAGAGGGGAGGTAGATGCTTGGTGAGAGGGGACCTGTGTCTCTGAACTCTGTGTCCATTTTCCACCTACTTGACTTTTATGGTTACAGCGAATCGCTCCGTTTAACTTTCCATTTTGACGTTCCAGACCTCTTGGAAAATCACAACCTCCGTCACCCGACCGCCAACCCCTCCTCCCTCTCAAATGTCCTCCTCACGTTACGCCCTCCGATCTCCTCCCACCCCATTTTATTTTTTTATCTGTTGGGATTGAGGCAGTAGCACCTGTTCCTCAGGCCATCAGAGACTGCTTTCCGGCCCCACATGTAATCCATTCACATCCCAGATTTGGAGACAAATTGTGTTCTGTAATCGGTTATTGCGCAAGACATATCTGGGTCAGATAGTGTGGCTTTCAAAAAGAGGCAGGAAGTGGTTATGACACGATATCGGCTTTTACTTAGATGGAAAAGCATGTCATCTGACGCACTAAAAAAAAAACAATGTGATCTCATCTTGATGCAGATGGTTCGTGCGTTGTCAATGTTGTAATACATGTTTAACGTAGTTAAACGGTCAGTTAGCTCGAGGCAACCAAACTACTTGAAAAGTCACTTCAGTCTTGTAACTTAAACTAGGGATGCGTCACATGGTAAATCAATTCAAATAACTTGACTTTTGGTTTCACTTTGGACCCCCCCTCCTCCTGTGTTGGGTCAACCAAACTCCCCTTTCCACCCTTCTAGCTCTCTACTACCTCCAGTGCTCTGAGCGCAGATGGGTTTACATTGGAGTTGAAGGCCCAAATGATTGTTTAAACTATGACATTTTAAAAAAACTGCTCATCAGAACTTCACAGAGCCCCTAAATAACTTAACCATCACAATGATTTATGACAAATACATGATGCTAATCAACACATTTGATGCTTAATAGGCATTTTCTCAGTTTTTGCTTGAAATGTGATTTATATCATTTTTATTATATAATTCTTTTTTCAACTAAAAGATAGAGGAGCTACAGGAGACGGACAAGGGCCCCTTTTTTTAATAAGCACAGATCAACCCTTTACTCATCCATTATTTCTTGTTCCCTTGGTTTGAGAACTCTGCTTGAACTGCACCGTGGCAACTTCTCCCCTTTCTGTATTCCGTTGGCCTTCAACTCGATTAGAAAAATGCAACTCATTCATGAATGAATGTGAGCTCCGGCTCCTATCTTCCTCTGAAAGCGGTCATCAGAGAAAGGGGATGTCCTCTGTCACCCACACGCTCTGTGGGAACGCTCGACCCCCTCGGGACACCCAGCAGGGGGAGACACTGAGACCGGACCTGCAGGTTTCATGTAACAGATGGGCTTAATAATTTACAGAGTGAGCGCAGCCGAAGGGACACCAACTGATGGTTTCAAGTCAGAACAGTTGACCTGAGAAAGTGTTGTCAAGAGGGTCTGAGGGTCTCTACTCGTATGATGACACGTGTCTCAAAAAAAACTGTTGTGCACTTTTTTTTTTTGACAAAAGCCAATTTACTGCTTGAACGCACAATCCTAATACCATTGTAGGAATTCAGCCTGGATATGAAAAAAATAAAATAAATAAGGCGGTTTGCACTCCATCCTCTTAATAGAGGACACTGACCCTGCGCGGAACTCAATCTGTTGACACAGTTTGGGATATTTTTTGAAGCGAGAAGGGTCAGGTTTATTTAGTTTATTAACGCACGAGCAGCCAGTGATGTTACGAGCTCAATGTAGTTGAACTGAAAACACATTCCACACAGAATCAAGGTTGTCCTCGAAAACTTTGCCCTCTTTTAGAAGTGGGCTGATATTTTAGCAGCCGTTTGGCCCATTGGTCACCCTACCCACTGTGTTGTATTTGTTACATCAAAAGGTTTGATACCAAAATCATGTAGTCCATTGTGTATTCCAAAGGGTGTCGCACACACACTGAATTGTAAAACTACTGAAGTGACCTTATCCTTGTACTGAAAAACACATGGACACTAATAACCATACAGTATGTTAAATGAGAGTGCATCAAAATTCAAAACATAAACTACAGATTTACATGTCTTTAAAGAGTAAAACAAAAAGTATTGTTTCTAACTGCTCCTTTAGTTGAAAGTTTCAAGTCTATTGCACCACCCAGCATCTATAAACATACTTAACAGTGATGTCTCACGTGAGTCCACGTCGACGTGAGAAATTAGACAAACTGGCACTGGACAACGACCAAATCAAAGTAATTGATTTCAACTCAAGGTTCACTAGTTTCTTCGGGGGCTGTACTCGAACCGGCTTACTTTGCCAGCAATATGTACTGATTTGGCCAAAATGTAGCAAACAAAAGCAGAATATACAGTTATGCCAAAAATAACCAGATGTTGTACTGGCTTGGAAAAAAATTCCCAGTATGCATCAGACCAGTCTACCTCGCCTACTGTATCCCACAATGCAAAGCGCTGGAACGGCACAGTTTATGGTCACAACAACAGTGGTCAAAAACGTCCACGTTTTTTTTTTTTATCATTTATTTTTAACTGCCGTGATAGCAAGCTAGCACCTGCTGCAGCTAGTAGACGGTGTCTGTTCAGTTGCCATGGAAATGGGTGTCTTGACATCTGTCGTCTGGCCAAAAGCTTAAAAACAAACTAACGTTAAAAGTAAATCAATTAGTAAATCAAAAATATATTCTACAAAATCTTGTTTCTTGTTATGGGTGACGTTTCTCATGACGTTACACAGTGGGTAAGGTGAAAATGAGACAAACGAGACGTTGGTGTTGGCATCCGGTGAAGTCCCAGACGTCCGGTGAAGTCCCAGACGTCTGAATGTCCTGGTCCACGCCGGCCGTCAAAGACTTCACCCGCTTTCCTTTTAGGCCTTACGTGGTGTTTTGAGGCTGTTTTAACAGGGTTTATTTATTGGGTGCATCTGACGTTGCATTTCTCAATTTCTTTTTTTCTTTTGCTCTTTTCTAATCATACCAAAATGGTAAGCTTCAGAGGGTTTGCACTGCAGTTCATTTGAGATTAACTATGTGTGTTTGAGTGTACTAACTTAATTTTAAGAAACACTGTACAGATAACAGATTTGTTTTGTTTTCTTCACTACTTTGTATGCTGATATTTACTTTTTGTAAAGTGCTTCGAGCGCTGTGTAAAGGGACCCAGCGTTCTGCCCGCAGATGTGACTTTAAATGTGTTCATCCAACTGCTAAAGGAGACGGCGGAGATGGAGGATGTAAATACTGTGAAAAAGCTTACTGTACAGTGATCCTTCACACCTCCGTAGGAGTGTCAAGAAGAATTATTTAACAGTTGTCAGTAAATATTTCCATTAAAATGTATAGAATAATAAATAAATAAAAATACTGTGTGCTTTTGATTGGTCTACTCTCAAAGTTCTGGGAAATCCCTAAAAAAGAAAGAAAATTCTCCTTTTGACCTCCTGTTTGTGTCTCCGTGCCAGCTGACCTGGTGCCTCGGCCTTAACAAGAGGAAGGAAGGAGGAAGAAACTTGTGCTGGAGGACATCCTGCCAACACACACACACACACACGGAGGCCACAACAGAGTACAGTATGGAGATGACTCCTAACATCCCAGACATGGATCTTTTCATCTGTATTGTTCTGCCTCACACACCATCACATCCTATACACGGTTTATAAAGTTGGCTGCCATTCTAGAAATACAACCAGCAAGGAAGAAATAAAAAGTATGTATCATTGGGTAGGATATCAGTAGGTTAACGGCATCGCTGTAGGAAGCATTGAGAATTGCGCGTGGGACTATCTAATGGGGAGTTTTCATTAAAAAAATACTTCTTTCTAGCTTTCAAGTGCTGGAAATGACTCCCATAACCCAGAAATGTTCTAATGTGTGCACTCTCTGGTCCCCTCGTTTTAAAAGTTTTGAATGGATTACCAAAATAACGTTTGTCGAACAGATTTGACCATTCCATTCAATGTCTTAAATACTCTTATGAATTTTGAAGCTTTTCAGTAAAAAACAACTTAAAACTACAGAAATTGTTTGAGGACCAAATTCACTCATTGTTTGTCTGCTTGCACGACATTGCAATTTCTGGTGTTGGAATTTCTTTAATGTTAATGTAACACGTGTGAATATCAGCCTATATGTTACTGGTTAATGACAAAAGTCCTCTATGTAACAACCTTTCAGGAAAGTTTTTAATTCATAGTTGAAGATTAAAAAAATACATGAAGATCAAAGACATAATTGTAATCTCACAATCTGAACACAGTAATATCATTTTGGGGTATTTGTACTTGAAAAGGCTTTAAACTAAACGTCTATTTGAATCTTGGCTCAACAGCATTCACTGGCTTTTTTTTCTTCTTCCAGGAGTCAGCCCACTCGGCCCATTTCCAGAACTAGCAACCCGTAGTGCGGTGCTATCAGAAAAAGACAGATAGCAAAAAGCAAGACGATTCCACACAAATGCCCATTTTGGAGGCCTCGCCTGAACTCTGTACTAAACCCTCCAAACTTTTCAGAAATACTGTTCACATATTGTGCTATGATTTGGATGAGGTTTAGACCTTTCAGCGGCATCATTCCAGATAATCATCGTGCCAATAATTAGCACAACAAAACACCACCAGGTTAGCTAATTCTGATGGGGAATGTCCTTGGTTTTGCAGTTAGCCCGCTGGCCGTAACCTACACGTAACCAGATATTTGCACTGAAAGGTGAGCTCTTCATGACCTGAGGAAACCACAGCGGTCCCCTGATCCAATTTATAAGCTCCTCCCTCCACAGGCCGGACAGCACAGGTGAAACTAATCACCACCAACCACAGGTGTGACCCATTCAAGGTGTGTCAGGTCCAGGGAGACAACGTGCAGAGCCCGAGGGAGCGCAGCCATAATTTGTGTTATTAGTTGCAGGTGTGCTCAGCAAATTAAGAACACTTTTCAAATACTTCATGTTGATATTCTAAGACATTTCCAACGTGACTAAGCCTGTTTGCACGAGATGCTAATTTGCCAGCTGAGATATGGGGGAAATAGAACATGGATGGATGCGTTGATTCACTGAGCCAACCGAACCCAAGGCCTGTGGGGGGAGACAACACACTCGAACATACGACACAATAAAATAAATAATTCCAAACACAATTAGCACAACCAATTTATTGTTTAAGAAAAAACAAAAACAACACAAAACTCTGAAAACATAGAGAAACATACACCTTTAAATTACACAGGCTCTTATAAACAAAATAAAGTCTCTTTCTATATTTACATCAGCAGGGGCAACGACAGGTGACTCCTCAACATGTCTCCGCTAAAATAAAATAAAATAATTTTCCTCCGATATTCATCTCTGTGCACAAAAGCCGGCATCTTTAATCCACACGGCCCTGACCCTGATTGTTTAGGATGAGCCCTGAATCGCGATGTCTGAAATGTGTCCTTTTAACTGCCATTTAAGATTTGTCACCATTGCAGTTAGCTAAAAGTGGATTGACCCCATTGCTATTTAGGTACGCTAAGTTTTTGTCATAACGGCCATATTGGTCAATATGGTTATTGAGTGATGAGAACAAAGACACCAAAAGTATCTGTGTGCTATGTGTGTTAGCTAATATTAGCTAAAACTACTTCTATCATGCCTACTTCTTACTATCAAAGAACGTAGCGTATGCTAAGTGCTAGCATGGAGCCCAATATCCCTCTGCGAGTTAAATCCTTAGCACGCAGCACCATAGCCAACAATGCCCTGAGGATCAGAGCCTTTTAAAGAGAGTCCCGTCAAATATGTTCACTCCAATGGACCTTTTTTTTTTTTTTACAGCAATGGCGGCTCATTGAGCCTCTCAATAGTTTCCGGAAGTTAGCAGTGAACACTAGCAGCACCGTAGCGTTTACGCGAATGGACCGTTTGTGATTGACTTTTAGCAGGGGAGACGTTTAAAGAAAGATTTTATCTTATCACCACACCTGAATAATATGAGCATGTGCATTACAGCATGCTAGTGGCTTCTCCACCAGGAAATTAGTAGGTTTAGAGATTGTTTACTGATGACAGACTCCACACGGGATAAAGTTAGAACCAGAACAGCCTGTTAATTGTAAATTCCTTTTCTTCAGGCCAATATATCAAACATTGTGTAATAAGAGGGATGAAAGCTTCCAAATGTTAGTTTTCTTGCGGGATATGGGGATTTAAGTATGAATATTGAATATATTTTATTAGCGCAATTTAACATGTTGGCATGTGAATGTAGAGTTGTGGGTATAGGTGATGGAATGAGTGTCTGAGCCATTATGTTAACGTTAATGAAAAACAATAATAAGGAAGAGAGATTTTTGTGATACATTGCTTTCGTTGTGGATTTTAGAATGCTTATTTGAGACAAAAACATAACATAGGGTTGAGTTATTTTAGGCATTGTGTCTCTGTTGAATATTGCCTGTGTATATTGTGTTGCAGTTCAGCTGCTTTTTGATTGATGGATATGGGAGGGAATTTGGAAGAATTACATGAGATTGAAAACACAATTAACATATGTCGGTGTTCTATATGAATATTGTAAATCTGTTTTGATAGTTTTCTACTTCCGGGAACTAATTGAAGTCTAGTGAGTCACGCGATGATGAAGCAATTTTAACTTCCGTTGACGGGACTCTGTTTTAAAAGGCCTTTGGACTCGTGGATGATTTTGGTGCCTGCATTCTCAGGAAGTTCCCCAGGGGTTCAGTCACCCCAAAACGTTCGTTTTGCTCATAACCATTGATTGAACTTTTCCATATCTCTGTAGCAGAGAGTACATGTGGCCAATATACAGCAGTTTCCGCTCCCATGTAACCTCGGAGTGATTTGTCTCTAAATAAAGCCTTTTAGCCTTCAAATATAAAAATAATTCCAGCGCAGCTTCAGGAAATCTGAGGGTAACATCAAAATGTCAACATCTTGGAACAAGGCCCAGGTGCGCTAGTACCAAGAAAATGATGATTTGCTGAAAACTGAACATGTCATATGTGAATATGAAGCTGCATGTCAAGAGCAGCAAAAAATAAAATAAAACAACATTTAGGAGGTGCTCAACACAACAATCAATTAACACTCAAAGTAGCAAACACAGAGGTATTAAAACAAAAGAAATAGGGTGAGGCTCGTTGTGGCAACTGATAAGACACACAAGTACAGCATATACAGCACAGCTCAACCGAACAGTGAGATGTGGGAGGAAGAGGAGGGTTGGATTGTTGATTTACTGTACATTGTCTGGGATGCAACGTCGTAAAAAATGATTTCATTGGCAGTCTGATTGTAAGCCGTTCGGGTGCAGTGAGAGGTCCCTCACCTTACAAGTTTCTGTGCTTTAATTAGCTTTTCAATAACTCTGTGCTTATTTTGCCACACGTTGTTAATCGTGCTCTACAAATAAATGTGCCTTGAACAAATAAAACCTTTTAAAAAGGTACTTTTCTATAGTCTACAGTAGATGGTAAGTACCTCATCCAACACCCAGACTGTCCTTTTAAAGAGAGATTCTATCATCTTAGAAATGTTCCAGAATTTAATTTATTGAAAGGCAATTTTGCTTATGAAGTTCAGTTTACACAAGGAAAAGTACGTGAAAACAGCTGTTGAATGTCTTTTCTGTGGCTCTGTCGGAAAGTCCGAAAAAATGACCCCGATGATGACGTCAGGGGCTTATCCTGCTTCACGTTAGCAATTACAAATCTATATTAGAAAAATGTGAGTAAGAAGTGGGCATGTAAAAAAAAAAAAAAAGAGCATTTACCTGCAAGAAGGGAAGGTCTATTGTAACACAATGTAAAGTTGCATTGTGGGAAGTGTAGGATCCAGTGATTTTATTTTTCTTTAAAAAAGGGTCTAAAAGTCTGTGTTCAATTTGACAATTCGATCTCTACATTTATTTTACCCCCTTTACTCTTTCTGTGTTAGAACTTGACAAATTCCATATAAAAGATTAAAAAAGATACTTTTTGTGTGAAAATGGTGTTTTCACCAGCAGGGGGCAGTGCTGACATACCGATAGTGAACAACTCCGTCGGTGGCCTGTTGCTCGACCACAGAGAAGTTTGGCTGTCCAACAGGTGAAATCAGGGATTCTGTCAAAGCTTCTCCCTGCAGGGACCATTTTGTTTTACCCATAAGTTAAAACTAGAAGCATGGGGGATTAAACGATAAAAACCTTCTACCTTCTGTATTCTAAAACAAAGCAATGCAATGTGGTGAAATGTGTATGAAGGGAAATGGGTAAAATAAGAGCTTGCCTGTATGTGTGTGTGTGTGTGTGTGTGCGCATGAGTGTAGGGCAGCATTTCACTGAAAACAACTAATGTACAAGGGAGTGACGTTCTCCCAACACATCTCTTCAGGGGGGCGATTTTCTCTCAACTTAATCTCTCCCTTTTACACCCCCCCCATCCATCTCTCTCCTCTGACTGTCAATCAACTAATGGCACCTTTCCCCCCATCTTTTTTTTCTTTTCTTTTCTTCTCCCCCCCCCCCACACCCCACACAGTTTTAGTCTGTCAGGAGCACCAGTTCTCCTTCGCTCCTCTCTCCCCCATCGCTCTCCTCTCCTTCGCTGTACGGAGGGCGCTCCCTCTCGCGCTCCCTCTCTCGGGGCAGGGAAGTGGGCGTGGCCTGGCCCTCCACCCGACGCAGCACGGGGGGGACCTGTGGCAGGTAGTGCTCCAGCAGCGCCGGGTGAAAGGGCACGGTCGCCACCGAGACCGAGCCGGCGCCGCCCGGGTACTGGCCGTTGCTGTGGGGGTAGTGGAGCTGCTGGGGTTCCGTTTGACTGGAGAGACGGGAAGGGACACGGGTACAATAAGACCAATGAACTTGGATTTGTTTCTGTTGATGCATCAGTTTGCTACTAAGAGATATTCCTCCTTTCAAATTAAAATTGTGTATTTGCTCAAACTGTCACTGTATGTCACTCTGTCACTCAGAGGGAATAATAACTATAATGATAGTGTGCATGTTTTGTTTGCATTTTTCGAAAGGGTAACAAAGAAAGTTGTATTTTTCGTTAAGGTGAAGCACTTCTACGGCTTGGATGATGAAACTCTCCTGGCTGAACCATCAGTACAAAACAAAAAAAAAGTGTTTTGATAAAATGTCAAAGCTACAAGCTTGTATATAAAAAAAAGTTACATGGTGCATTTCAGCGGGAAACGCCCAATCAGTGCCCGGGCAGACAGCTGTGATACATGTGCCACTAACAACAGCTGGAAGCAGCACAAACCAACACAATCTGCAGCTTAAATCTATTTTCTTTTCGATTCTGGGTCAATGTTTTGAATAAATTCAGTAACCATGGCACCCAGTTTGGCAGTCAAGGCTCATGGATAGTGTTTAGACCCATGCCAAACTAAAGTTTAAATAATCGTGACATTCTGATATTGACGTTTTATTTCTGAAAAGCAGTCTGAAAGACGTGAGTATCTGTGACGCAAAGAGAAAAATAACACTCAAAACCAACCACTTGTAACACAGCTACAACCTCCCAACTCCTCCAGCTTAACTAGTTGGAGGAGTTAGCTGGAAACAATGGCGAGGAATGCTATTCATCACCGAGGACCAAGCTGCGGTATCAATACTCCACTTCTGTTTGTGTCTCAGAGAATAAAAGAGTCAATGGAGTGAATCGTCAAACGACGTCAGCATTCATTCTTATCTCGCAGGGTTGTGCCGGCCGCGACCCGGGGCCTCGCTGGTTCATCTACCTGTGCGTGTAGGTCGCCCTCTGCTCCTGCCGGCGGTTCTTCATCATGGCCTTGTACTCGCCCACCCGCAGCCTCCGCCCCTCCACGATGCAGGTCCGCTTGGGCCGGGGTTTGTACTTGTAGTCCGGGTAGCGCTCCAGATGCTGCCGGCTCAGCCTCGCCTGCTCCTCGTAGTAGGGCTGCTTCTCCTGGTTGGACATGCCCTTCCACCGGGAGCCTGAAGAGGGAAGGGGGACTTATCAATTTTTTTTTAAATGCATTTATGCCCATGAAAGCGCTTTTAGAAGCTACGCTTAGTCTGCATCAACAGCTGTTTAAATCACACAGTTATCCCACTTTGTATGTGTCTTATAAAAAAATGTTGATATCAAAAACGGCTCGTGCTAAAAAGTTTAAAGGGCCAGTTGAGGGGTACCCAGTCGGCTTTAATCTGCAACCTTGATAGTTAGATACCACTAAATCCTACACACTGCCACAAACCGAGTTAAAGACAAAAGCTTTAAGTCTACTTTAGTCAGAAAGTTTTCACTGCGTTTTGCCTGGCAAGAACCAGTAGAAAGTATATGTTCAGTTAGCAATAGCGAATCGTTTTGTTGTTCTCCATAAGACAATGAACGTCGTATCTGTTAACTGCCCAATAAAAACACTCATCTACCGTATGCCTTTATCTTCAGCCAAATCAACTCGGTAGTCAACAAGCACTCAAAGTCCTCACAAAGAGGCCAAGCTTTAATTTGTTTAAGGAGTTGTGCTTTAAGTTGGTCGAAGTCCCCCTTAACAATCACTACATATACATTAATTTGGCATGCTCATGGTCTATGAACCATGATCGTTTAAGTTCCTTGTCCATGGGTACAAGTGTAGTTAACACATCTTCACCAGGAGAGAAGTGAGAGATGGCAATTGGTGTGAAAGCCGGCACACATATATGGATCTCAATGATCGCAGCATTGCGCGAGTGTATTGGAGATAACAAATCTCTGTGTGAGATGAGGTATTTAAATAGTAATTAGTCATACACTTGTGTAATTAAGTAGATTAATGGTTTATTTGTGTCTGTGTGAAGGGTGGTTGAACAAGCGCTTCACAATAGTGAAATGGAATGTAAATGTTTGGTCCACGGAAAGGGATTCGGGCCAGTGTGTGTGTCTGAGTGTGTGTGTGTGTGAGCGTGCGTGTGTGTGAGCGCATGTGTGTGCGTGTGTGGTGGGACAAGCAGGTGGTTGTTGGTGCCCTCACATATGCGAGGCAGCGTCTCAGAATAGAGCACCCCCCTACCCCGTGCAAGGCTCACCCAAGATCTTGCTGATGGAGGAGTTGTGCATGTCGGGGAAGGCCTGAAGGATCCTCCTGCGCTCGTCCTTGGCCCACACCATGAAGGCATTCATGGGTCTCTTGATGTGGCCCGAGGAGGGAGGGGGCCGGACCTCAACGTAGCTGCCTTGGCCCGAGACGGGGAGGGCACCTACAGGAAAGAGGGCTAAAGTCAGAAGTTCAGACCAAACTGCCAGATATAGTACTTATTCCCCCTTAGATATGTCTCTTTTCGTTCTTCCATATAAAATCGTATTGGTCGTCTGTGCAAGGAGCTTATTACGACCCCTATTTACGGTTGTTGTTGTTGTTGTTGTTGTTGTTGTTAGGCAGCAAACTCGAGTGGCCCTAGTAATAATGACGGGGGTAAAACAGGGGACGTAGCATGAAGAGCAAGTCAAATATGAAATTAGGTTAGTACATAACTCTGTTAATATGCATGTAACGACATTAGCCCGGATGTAACTGTTAGCACGTAACTACCTTTGTGGGCGTTATTACGTTAGTACTTATGTAACTACATTAGCATGTATGTAACTTAGTAAATAACTACGTTAGTACGTATGTAGCCATGTTAATACCTAACTACGTTAGTACGAATGTAACTACGTTAGTGCGTATGTAACTACGTTAGTACATTACTACGTTAGTATGTATGCAACTATGTTATTGCTCATGTAACTACCATAGTATGTATGTAACTATGTTAGTACTTAACCACGTTAGTGTGTATGTAACTATGTTAGTATGCAGCTATGTTAGTGTTAGCTACATATGTAACTACATTAATACTAACGTTACTACATTAGTGAGTATGAAACTATGTTAGTAAATAAGCAACTACTCTTGTATGTATGTAACTATGTTAGTATGCATGTAAATATTAGTACCAAGTCACGTACTTATGTAACAAACAGATATTTGAACACAATCCATACAGTGTTCTGTTTCACAACCAAGTGTTTAAAACTGCGGTGTTTTCATAACATTATACATGTCATATATGTTGTATTGGGAGTTGTTGGTAAACAATCTACTTTGTTGTTACGGTATGAGGATGTGTTGACCTTTTTTGTTCCACCCCTCATCTGGTTATTGACCTTTGTTTGCTGAAGGTAAAGTCCCTTTCAGCCACAAACATAATATTTAACATGCAGTTATGGTTTTCCCCACCCACATTCTCCATTCAGGCTCTCTGTTCCGTTTACCGACCACATTTCAAGAAGATGATGATACAGCTGAATTACTATTTGGGGATATAACTATTTTAATTCCATATTCTTAAGGGGGTGATGGTAAATTATCAAGAATGGTATACAATTACAAGTATGGTATACTGCCTTTAAAATATAAAGTTGTGTTGAACTTTCTGTCTATAATGCATTGTAAACAAACTTGTTATGTATTATAATCTGCTTAAAACATTGTATAATTATAGCTTTATGCACCATTATTCCTATGGCTTTATAACAATAATCATAACCCATTATGAAGCATTTCATAAAGATCTAAAAGGCTGATCATTTCTTTATAATTGCTGGACACTTACTTTTTTATTGCAATGATCATACTGTATCATAATTGGCATAGTTGTCATACCTAATCATTATGCATTGAATGCACTATAATGTGATTATAAGTAACTCCACTTATAAGTGGTCATTGTTTGCTTTCGGTATAGTGAAAGTATATCAATAAACCTATGCAAAAACAAACCAAAGCTTTGTAAAAGACATTTTTACTTTACTTAAAGCAAACAATGACCACTAAGACTAAGTTACAATCACATTATAATCAATTATAACGATAATTATAATGCATTATAGAAGGACAATGTATTACAACTATGATAACTATAATACACTTTGATCCTTGGAAAAAGACTGAGCAGCAATTATGAAGCATAACGATAAGTAATTAATTATAACATCTTTATTATGCGTTATGAGTATTGTTATAAACAACAATGAATATTTATGGATCTTCTAACTATAATTATACAATGCTATAAGCAGATTATAACGCATTACAAGCATGCCAATGCATTATAGACATGGGCATTATTATAAAAGTTATTATTAAACACATGACTAATTAACACATCTTTTAAACAGGCTCTCTCAGAGACACCTACCCTCTGAGTCACTGCTGAGGTGTTCCTCGCCCCGCTCTGAGTGACAGATTCTCTCGCTGCGGGGAGAATCTTTATACTCCTGAAGACATGAAGAAAGACAAAGATAAGTCACACAAATATTCATGCTCCAGCACAAAGAGGCGATTTGAACTCCGGCCGCAGTAAAAAAAGGTGACCCGCAAGTCCGAGGGGTGTGTCCAAAAGGTGGTGTGTGTGTGTGTGTGTGTGTGCGACAGAATGCTATTTAAGGTAAAGAAACTGCACGCTCACCATATCAGCTGCTGTTTAAACGCAGAGCTGTAAATGCGAAAGGAAGGGAATGACAACGCTACGGAGGGGAGGAAGAATGGTGTTTATTGTTTGAGGGAGGAGAGGTTAAGGGGAGGAGAAGCTGGGAATGTAAACTACCACACCATCAGTGTATCTATCATCCTCCCCCCCGCCCCCTCCCTCCTGCTGTAAAACATGATGGATCCCCCATTCGGTGGAGTGTAATACCAAAATAGGTCAGTCATCGGTATTGGTGTTAAAGCAGGAGGCGAGATGGACCGGGATAATGGAGGAGAGCCACAGAGTACAGTATTACTGTGGACAAAGAGCGAGAGGGCAGGTGGCTCAGTCAATGCCACAACGAGGCCTTTGTGGTTATTGTGAGGCTGCAACAGCTGCTGCTCCAGGACGAGGCTCAGACCAAAGCTTCCGCCACCTCAAAGAATGAAAAAAAGCCAGAAGACCAGAATAGAAGACCATTTTTTTTACAAGAACCAAAACAAAAAAGTAACAGCCAGTTTCTTTGTTGGGATTCAATATGCATCGTTGAGGATGCTTTAATGGCTCTTTAAAAACAACGAGATATGCGCTAGACACACGCTTTTCCGACAGGAGAGTTTCAATTTTGCTCCACACTAAAGTCGTTGTGTGCAGACATTCTGTACTTTTTCCCCGTCGCACACGACTGCACTCACATAAAGAGGAGGAGCAGTCGATCGCATCTTTGTCAGGGGACACTGAAGGCCCCTTTTCAATGACTAATAATAGAAACAACAGACACAAAACTTCTTTGTCTTTTTGTTTATTTTCCAGAAGGCAACACTCCGATAACACTGAGCTGTTACAATGTGCTTCTGTGTGTGGTTACACTACAGCTGGTCAAATCCTCGGGAGACGCATGACTAAACCCGACTTTGACCCCTTGGTGTCAGTCAGAGGAAGAGAGTTTCCTCTGCGGCGTTTGCGTTCGGGCAAACTCCAGCTAATTACAAGGGTTGACATATTTCTTTGTTGATACTACTATCTGACAAACATAGTGAAGCATTCAGTACCTAAAAAGACACATTTTCCTTCAGGAGTTGGTAGAGACCAAAAACGGAGCAAAAAGAGTTTGAATATTGGACCTGAATTCATGAGGTGGTCAGACACACAACTCCAAATGAGTGATACGGTTGCCCTTTTGCTGCTAGATGTCTATGCTAACTAGGCATGTCCTCCATATAAACTTAAAAGGAGATGATATGTCAATAATGACACAGGTGTTTGTTTGTTCTAAATAATAATATTTGCTTGTATGAATCTCTATGTAAAGACACCAACAGTGAGCCAAAAATAGTTTAGGATCTAGGGTTGTTTGTGAATCTGTGAAGATGTTTTCTCAGTGACAACCAGGCATATTTCATTTGTTTGGCATTTGTGTGAAAGAGTAAAAAGAAAAAAGATGTGAAGAAGTCTGTGTGACTTTTATGTGAAAGTAATCCTAATTTAAGTGTCGGAAAGCTTTGAACAGAAACCTTGTGACTGTACGCGAGTGTGGACTTTGCAGTTCGGTCATCATCTCACCATCTTCCCACCGCCGTCTCTCTCCCTGTCCCTCTCTCGCCCTGCGGTGCTATGGCCCCTCAAGAGCTGCTGGGCGTCATGGATGGCCTGGGTGACCACATCGCCGTCTCCGAGGAAACCTGAAGACAAAAAACACCGGTCAAGGAGGAAGGAGAAAGACAAAAACGATGAACCTCGCCTCCGTTTGTTTCTGTGATATTACCCACAATTCCTGCTTTATTTTCAACTCTTGCCCATTTTGTTGCCATGCACTCATAACTGTGCTGGGTATGTCAATCGAACACTGAGGGTGGAACTATTTTAGTTTCAATGTGTCTACTAATTCAGATTGGCTATTTGTGTTAACTTCCCTTTTCTTCTATTTTATGTTAACTTCCCTTTTCTTCATCTGTTTATAGAGTTACAAACAAGTAACAAATGCTTTCGTTGCAATACATGATGTGTTTAAAGGGGAACAACACCTAAATTAAGAATGCCAATAAGTTATTTCCAGGGCCTTGTAAAGTTGAATCAATAATTGTCAACATGAGCTACTCTCTCGAAGCCAGCATCCAGAGCATTGAGTCTAAAACGTGTGAAGCCAACAAGTATTCAATTCAAATCAATTCAGTTTATTTTGTATAGCCCAATATCACAAATTACAAATTTGCCTCAGAGGGCTTTACAATCTGTACACATACGACATCCCTGTCCCAGGACCTCACATCGGATCAGGAAAAACTCCCCAAAAAATAACCTTTAACAGGGAAAAAAGGGAAGAAACCTTCAGGAGAGCAACAGAGGAGGATCCCTCTCCCCGGATGGACAGATGCAATAGATGTCATGTGTACAGAATGAACAGTATAACGTCTGGAGTAGTTTCAAAGATAATGTATGGAGAACTGATTGTGTTTGTTTTCTTTCTTTTATTTACCCAAATGAGCTTTATTCTAATCGTAGTGAGACAGAAAGTGTACCCACATACTCAAAACATTGCCCGTGGTGCTCAGTGTCCACTCTAACGTCCTCCAAATTCATTGTCTTTGGGACAGTTCCAGGCCGCTTATTAGATCACGTCAAAATTCACGTTTTAGGATTCTAGTTTTTGGTTGCACAGTGGATAGCACTGTCACCTCACAACAAGAGAGACGTGAGTTCGATCCCCGCATGGGTTCCCTCCAGGTTCTGCGGCTTCCTCCCATAGACATCCAGCCTAGGGTTAATTGGAGACTCTAAATAGGATAAGCGGTTTGGGGAATGGATTCTTTTCAGGATTTCTTTTTTTGGGAGAGAGTTGCTGATGTATATATATATATATGTGTTGACCATCTTAGACCTACAGGTGTGATTTTTTAATTTATTTTTTAAATGGGCGTAGTATACCTTTAAGAGAATACGACGCATGTGAAAGCTTTAGGTTGAGTCAGTAACAACAAAAAACAATAGAGTGAACATGTGATTCACATACAAACAGGGACCCACTCCTCATAGCGATACTAGTGGGACTTAAAAATAAATAAAAAGCTTTCATAAGCACGAAGGGAGACTGTTACTGTGGTAAATGTTAGGTTGTAGTGGATTTTATATACACTTGCACATGTAGATAAGAGAGGTTATGTTTTAAATTAATACATAAAGAAAGATATGATCATTAATTTGAGGAATATTCTGAGGAATGTATTATGAAGCATAAGAGAGGATCACTGTTTTATTATTCTGTTTGTTAATGACAAATGTAATGATTCATTGTATGATGCATGGGAATGAATGGATGTTTTATTGTTTAGACAATAGTTAAAGGGATGCCGATTGAAACCTGAGATGTTGCTTTTATTCTGTAGGCAGGATAATAGGGTTTTATTCTGAAGGGGAACTTCCTGTCCTTGACCGGAAGTGTGAGCTTTGACCCCCGCTAGATTATCGATTTGAGGCATTCTTTGAAGTGGCCAATGGAACTAACCCTCAGGTGTGAACCTTATGTCTTATTCGCTGGTCAGCGTAGCATGCTGTGTCTCTGAAAGGTATTTGCATGAATACCTCCACTAACCAATGGGAGCTTAGCTCAGCGAATGGACTGCGAATAAAACTAATTGTGAGACGTGAATTTGGTCTCTTACGTGGTGACGCCAGACAGAAACTGCTGGCTAAGTCAGGAGACTGTGGAAGCGAAGCCATGTGAGCGCGTCCGGGCCTGGACCATGTATGTATACAGATGACTCTTGTTTGTTATGATTAAATAATGATTATTATATATCTCTGGCTTCGGAGCTTCTTCTTCCAAGCACAAGGTAGCTCGAGACTCTCTGAACTCTTACATAAACCAGAAACACAAAGTGTGTCAAAAACCATGTCTTTGATTCAAGCATCTTTGAGGACATGTTTCTCCACCCACCCCGACCATCTTTTGGGATCACAAATCCTGACTCACTGAGGGTGGATCTTGACGGGCTGTGGGACACCTCTCTCTGGAGATCTCTGGGCCTGTAGGCCCCGTGCAGCGCCAGCGATCCCAGCTCCATGCTATGCGGACTTGGGGTTTTCCCCAGCTCCAGCCCCTTCGGCTTGGACGTCAAGTTCAAGGGCTGACTGGCTTCCTAAAAAATGTAAAATAAACACACACACACACACACACAGCGAGAGCAGGTGAGCAGGGGCAGGGGCGGGGCCACTGGCATACATTTCGAGCGCAACTGCAAAGGGCGAGGGATTCCGGTTATGCATGGCAGATTTGGCATGTCGGAGCGCATCTGTCACACCTTGTGGCGTCGCTGGTCTTTTGTCTTCGTGCTCACCTCATCCTCTCTTCCCTTTTGTTTATCTAAGCTGTGTTAGTCTATCTCTGCTTGAGAACCAGCCGTGCAAACACAGATCACACCACACACACACACCAAACAGAGGGTGTGGTGTATTCGAAAAGCTTTTTCACCCTCCCAAATACCAGAGTAGTGCATTGTCTGTTTAATCTGGTGGGAAACACTTTCTTTAACATCCCTTAAAACACACGCATACAGCGTATAGTAGATACACATTGTGTACTTTAAATAAACACACTGCCATAAGTTGCATTTTGGATATATAACGTAGGCGTGTGCATTACGACTGTTTGAATTCAAAGGATATGGTTTGTACATACATACATGTCATTTAGCTGACGCTTTTATCCAAAGCGACTTACAATCATGTTACATTCATATACTGTAGACACAGCTACAGGGAACAATTCAGGGTTAAGTGTCTTGCTCAAGGACACGACTAGGGCGGGGATTGAACCACCAACCCCCTGATTGAAAGATATGTTTGTCACAGTGAGATAAACAATCACTGACACACAACATGCATACTGCAGTGATACGGTACCTGTCGGTAGGAACCGCTGCTCCTCTTGACGGGGGTGGGGTGAGGGTTCGGCAGCAGCTGCATGGGATAGTCCACAGCTGCGGAAGGTGTGAAATTGTGTGTATGAAAGACATGAAAACAAAAAAACACCTGTGCGCTTCACTCGATTTGCCACAGAACACAGAGTCTATCCGGCAATTAGCAGCTAACGCTAGCTAACACTAGCTAACGGTTAGTAATGAGGTGTGGAAGGTGTTTCATTGCGTGTATAAAAGACACACACACTCAAAATTGAGTTTCATGACTTAGCAGCTAACGGTAAGTAACTCGGAAAGAACCACCACTCCTGTTGACGGGGGTGGGGTGAGGGACGCTAGCTAACGGTAAGTAACCGAGACGTCAGTGACCCCCCCAGCTCTCAATAGTGTACTTCCGCTTTTCATTTAGTTTGCTTTGACATTGCGTACCACACAATAACCATGCAAATGCACTAGAAAAAAGGAAACATATGAATGACATGCCACAGTGTTTCACTGTTGATTCTCATAGTTTACTGAAGAGCAAATCCACCAAAGGATTGAGCCGCTTTTTCGGCCGCTAAACCTGTGCAAATGAGACAAAAAGAAACTGCGGAATTCTCAAAAGCACCCGCTAAGGGTGATATGCACCCCTAATTGTGACTGCCAAGCATATAGCGCCTTAGTGCTCCTGTGTTATTTGCAAGTATTTAAATGAGGTAATGCACTTGTCCCCTTTATAAACAAAGCAGCCTCATTGCAATAACAGTCCAACTCACAAAGCTCAGCGCCACACGCAGTTACAGTGAAATCATCTTCGGAAAGTTGGTGGGGTGTAAGGGGTGTCCACTTAAACTCATTATTTTTGGTGGTGGTGATGGATATTAAATGAATAAAGCTCTCCTACATGTTTAGGAAAAACATTTGGAAAAAATGTGTTGAAAGATAAGGTTATTACAGTATAAACAAATAAAAGCATTATTTCTTTTGAATATATTGTGAGGTTTGGTACTTTTGTTTCCGTCAGCTGTTCTCTCTTTCAACTAAATCAGTTAAATACCTGACGAATGTAAATTCTTCATCACTGCAAAGGCAAAACGAACCTTGAATCCAACATCTCTATTAAGCAATGGTAGAGAAATACTGTATTACCTGAGATATTAATGGGATAGCTAAATACGATAGAAACAATATAACGTCTTGTCTCACCACCCAGGTAAAATGGCACAACGTCCACTTTATGGCATAGGGTTAGGCTTGAGTTGTGCTACTATGCATTTGAATAAATTACATTTTGGTTATCCTTCATCACACAGCCTTGAAGTCGATTGTGAAGTTAAATGCAAATGAGGAAACTAATAAAAGCCAGTATCCAAATAAAACGAAACAGTTCCGTCCCAGTTCTTCCGTTCCATTCCCCTCAAAGAAAAGACAAATGTCTGGCTATAGCTGACCTCTTGCACACAATCCAACAGTCCTTCAACAATCTTTTACATTAATCTGTCAAAACATGCTGAAGCACAGACACACACACACACACACACATTTCATGAAAGCAAATGAATGGCTATCCTTAAATTGCACCGCCAATGTTTGAGAGGCTGGCCTTGTGTCTTTTGGGTTTGAAAAGATAGACAAGAAAGACAAGGTCACCCGCGAGCACAGCTTGTAAGACTCCTGAAAGCAGGAACGCACAAAGCAGCGGCTTTCTGAGCTGCACCCTCTATAGCCAGCTAACTGTACAAGCGAGTGTTCAACTGAAGACGGCATTCGGCGTTCACTAATGCCGTTCCATTTCTCTTAAAGTGGGGCCTTTGGTTTAAGTGTATATGCTTCGGTTTCTCTTCAAAACCATGTGAGCCCGAAGACTAAGGATGGATATCTGCTCTTATCGATTCTCTGTACCAGTTTGGTTCCTTATCGATACTCCCATTGGTTCTTTTTGATTATTTTGCGAGAAAAAGAGGCAATTAATTAAGAAAATAATCAACATTGCCTTATTCTTCTTCTATGTAAACAAATTGTTTTTCGTTAGCAGCAATACAACAAGTGAAAACATCTTTAGAATATATGCAGCTAAACAATTAGCTCAGTGATTATCCAGTTCCTATGATCAAACTCTGTATGACATCACTAACGTTACCTGCAGAGGACGAGGACACACGGCTGCTCCACAAACAGTAGAAAACTGAGCATGTGTGCAGGTTGATGTTCTGCTTGTTGGTCACATGTTGTGATAAACTGCTGCCGTTTCCTCCCTCACTAGTGAGGGTTTTATTGCGTTTGAGACAACTAGAGTTATCGGCATCTATTGGAGACAAACGTAGCCTCACTTTCATCATATTTACATTTCTATGTGGTATTACTTTAATTACTTACTTTATTATGTATTTTTATTGACACAGGAGTGTACTTCCTGTGTCAATTCCGTGGCAGTACCATGTTTTGTTTTTGCAGCAATTGATGCTTCAAAAACATTTGAAAAGATATAATATGCTCCTGTGTAATAAGTACGTAATAAATTCAAATGTACAAGTATTCAATTGGACTGGATTTACATTTTGCCCTTTGTGACAATGGATTTGTGGTTTCATGGTGGCCAGTGTGTGCCAAGCCAACTCTCCCCAGGGCTGGAACCTCTTTCTGCTAGCTTGACGACTAACCTGGCTTGCAGGGGATCGGCTGCAGTGGCAAGGTCATCTGGGTGTCGGAGTTGACGGCGAGGGACTGGGCGTTGGGGTGGAAAGCTGGGATCATCACGTAGGGCATGTTCACCTGCTGGGACGACGCAGGACAAACACATGAAAGTTCTTTCCTCAGATGCTGTAGTGATGCAATGCTGGCTGTCTTATGTGAAGAACCCCTGGGGGTCAAGAGGGGGAGCTGACCTGGATCTGCTGCTGAAGCAGGTTGATCTTGTGCTGCTGCTGGATCAGCTGCTGCTGCTGCTTGGCAATCTGAGAACACAAGACGTGGTCATTGTCACACACATACAGTGTAGGTGACCTTGATCAGGGTTTCGCTAAGGGACTCAACCTGAACTCTCACTGAATGGACATCGCTGCAGAACTTATGAATCCTATATCCTGTATGTCAGGAACTTACGCTTTAACTCCAGAAACATAGTTTTGGCCTAGGAACTCTTTGGGTAGTTTCTTTTAAAAGGGGAACCCCTTAGATTGTACCCATTACAGTGTGTTAACAGGTCTTGGGGAGTATTACTGCTTATGTGAAAAAAGAAAAAGTTGTCTCCAAGAGGGAGCTGTCAGAAGTCTGATAAATGGCCTCAAGTGATGTGACTTGGTTCAGAATCGATTAGAGATGAAGGTTACATGTGTGAAAATTAAAAAATTAAAATCTCGGGGTGTTGAGTAAGAAACAACTGAGCGGCCCCTAAATCCTGCTCCTGAATCTCAGATTGAACCCTTAAAGGCCGAATTGCATTGTGGGTAATGTTGGCGCAGGGTTTTAAAAAGAAAGAAGGATACGCATGGTTTTGCTGCATTGATTTTGTTCCTTTTCTTCTTGAATTTTATAGAAGTGCAATATAATTGCAATGATAAACCACATGAGAATGCCTTCTTATGACTTCTACATACAAAGGAGTCTGTGAGTGACAGAAAAAGCTGAATACAAACTGTTGCACAGAAGGGACCGGTTTCTGATCGGACACTCCGGGTGGTACCTGTTCCTGCTGTTGCCGAGCCAGCTCCATCTGCTGCTGCTGCTTCTCCAGCAGCAGGGCGGCCATGTTCCTCTGCTCAGAGTGGGCCCCCAGCAGCTGCTCCCTCAGACCGCTCAGCTGGTTGATCATCATCAGCAACTGGAGCTCCTTCTCAGCCAGAGCCTCTGGGGTACCTGGAGGAGGAGGGGTCAGAGGGTTAGGTTTCATACTCAACCAACTGTTGGCTTTGTTATGGTCCATATTCTTGCAATAAAAAAAACTATATATATATAAATATATAGGCAAAAATGTTTATGGGCAAAAATGTGACAAGGCTACGATGTAGTACGATAGTAGAGCATTTGGTAGTGTTTTTCGCAACCTTTACATACACCGGTTACATTTTCTAATAAATAACTTCTTTAATTATCATCATTGTATTAACGAGACATGGTGCATACGATTTTCTGGGTTGGGACGTTCCCCCCCCTTGATTTCATTCAGTAAAACAACGAGGACTATTCAGTGGCTTGCTCATTCTAACAAGAAGATGAGTGATACAGTATATGTGCTTTGTGCAAAATGTGTGGTAGGACGGGAGTGATGACACGATCGAGGTCGGTGTCACTCAGTATACATAGTTTAGCTGTATAAATAATTTGGCTCGCCAAGTCCTCCTCATTCTGCCTCTCCAGATTTTGTCCCAACAAGACGAAGGCAACAATTGTGACAGAATAATGATCCAAGCTGCGGTGTACCAAATTATCCCAGTTATCTTTTGTGCAACAAGTTTCATGTAGCAGATGAAGTTCGTTGCAAATACTGTTTTGATTGTGAACATATTTTCACAATCAAAACAGTGGTGTGTATTTAAGTGGTGTATAAGTGGAAGGTGTTGTTGGTGTTTGAAAGCTGACCTTTCAGTCGTCCTGCCTCCACTGTGCTTTTATCCAGAAGTTTCTCCTTCCAGTCAGCATTCAGCAGCTTCTCAATGGTGGGCATTACTGTTAACAGGACACAACAGGTACTCAGCAGGGCCGCACATTTTGTCAAATCAAGTCCATCTGACACTAAAACCACATTCTTGGCCTCTCTTCTGCCTTTCCCAATGGCATTGATTAAACAAGATGTTCAAGGTGCCGAAGGGCAGAGGTTGTTTGTGCCTCTGGGAGAAGTTTTAAAGTGTTTGAGTGGATCAATATTTGGACAGAGAACAATCCAAGGTCAGCGAGTGGAGAGAATTTGAGAAGAAAGAAAGTGCTGGTAAAAGACCAGAGGAGAGCTCAGGAGAGCAGCTTTTACTCCGCGTGTGGAGGTTTGAACAAAATCAGACAAAAAAAAAACAGGATACCTCCGAAAAACCCACTCAGGAGGCAAAACAACACCCTCGCTTTTCGCGAGACAAACAGTCACTTTTGCGCATCGATTTTTCAGCAGACTGCATTGTTTAATGCTGAATGGCGGCAGAATGTAGTGCACTTAAACACATAAGATATGGACTTTGGTAGCTGAGAAAATTGTATGGACGTGTCTGTGTGTGTGTGTGTGTGTGTGTGTGTGTGTGTGTGTGTGTGTGGGTGGGTGGGTGGGTGCACTGATACCAATGTTTCAAATCTAATATTAAGGTGAATGCAGAGTACTTGCTGAATTAAGTGCGGGTCAAAATGCAAGTTGGTCTCTCATGCTACCGAGTGCTTCTAAAACTTTTGAAAGTGCATCAACTGCAGTTTGCACGATAAATGTTTGCATATTAAATATTAAAACCAATATGTCAAGAGCAGGCAGCAACGTCTGGTTCGGCCGAGTGACGCCGATGCGGAAGTGTCTAAACACCTGCATTCTCTCAACTGACTCTTGTTGCAAAGAAAGTCTGTATAGAAGTCTTCTCACTTGATTAATTACCTCAGTGAATATTGTAAACATGAGTGTCAAATCTCTAGTTTCAAGTCTTCTCCAATACAGCATGATGTTCATTTAGTAAATGATGGTCCTTTTAGAGTAAAATAGACCATAAAGCAGAGTATACCTTAGGCCGGGCTTATTGTGATTGACAGGTCGCTGCTACTATCAGAGACATATACAGTGTTTCTACATCACCCTTCCGCATTCCAAATATGGTAATTTCTGTTCATTGGTTGCAAAAAACAACAACACGCCAACGGCAGTAATCCAAGATGGCGACGGCGAAACCGGCGAAGTTGATGCTCCAAAACGGCAGTCCACAAACCAATGGGTGACGTCACCAAGACTCCACTTCTTATTTACAGTCTCAGTCGTCCCCCCAAGTGGAGGAGCCCTCATTGATTCTAGTATGCATACTGTAATATACTTTAATATTCGCAATATTGAACAATGTTATCGCACTAATATAATTTCCTCATCCCTCCTTCTCAGAACAGGAGGTTGCCGCCATAATTACCCTTTAGTCATTAAATAAGAATTTCTTAGAATTATGAATCAAGGATTTTTAGTCTGAAAGAAGATTGTTTTCATTGCTGGATGCTCAAAAATACTATATGAAAAAAAGAAGCTTCTAAGATCCCTTGGGTTACGATTATTTCGTCGAAATATTCAAAGCCGGTTAACGGATAAAAACAGTTTACAGACGGCCATGCCTCTTCTAAACAGGAGCAATTTTCCAGTTGTATATTTAGCCAAAATGCGAGTGGATGATAAATACTGAGACGACTTCTTCTGCCAATCTGAGTATGATTACTCAGATCTGCCAATCTGGGTATGATTACTCAGATTGGCAGCGCTATCAACACCAGCCATGACACCGCAGAGCAGAAAGTGACTGAGTGAGTGTGTTAGGTTGAGACCAACCTTCCTTGAAGTTGGATTGTCCTTCTGGTCTGACACGCGTCCTGGCCTCCCTCAGTCCCACGGGGCTTTGCCTGTGAGGCAGCTCCTTACCCGGAGAGCCCTCCTGTCGGGGGCACAGAAAGTGAACTGGCTCAGAACAGGACGAGTACACCTTTCGGTTTGACACGTCAATCCATGACACTTCCGACATTTCCCTAAATTACCCGTCGATAACCTCTCTCTCGCCCCCTTGTCGCAATATGCTTACCGAAGGGGAGCGAGAGAGCGGCGGGGTCAGTTGGCGAGCCTCCAGCGGATGATTTGCCGACCAATCGTGCGAGGGAGACCTCTTGATCGGCTCGCCGTGGATTATGACACAGACCCCTCCGCCGGCCTCCTCCTGTTCAACTTTTACACCGACACAAGCCATGCTGACATCCCCGCCAGACAGGAGGTGCAGTGCTGGAGGGCTGGGCTCAACCATTCTGTTGAAAGGCAAACGACAGCACACAAAGCTCAGTGTCATTTTGGGTGTGGCGAGGTTTGGGCACTTGCCATGTCAAGTTTTGATTGGATATCTGATATAATTACAGCAAAGAGTGGCAAACAAAGGAAGAACACGTGCACGTTTGGACTCCACACGTACATTTTAACCGGGGAAACAAATCTCATAACACATCACTCATAACTTATCAAGATCAACAAGTTAAAACAACTTTTGGAAACGAGCTGGTTGGAATAGACTAGAAGTCTACAGCTAGTTAGCAGCTCCGTGTCACTGCAGCTGAGGGTGATGGGAATGCCATTCATTTCTCGGGTATCTGGTCAGTAAACAAAGTATGAAACAAACTTACTACAAGGAACATTTAACTGTTCATGTAAAGAATTTGATATGTATGATTCTATATGATCTCCATAAGTAAACCAGATTATTAGTAAGAAGATTGACCGTTTCAATATAGAAATACAGTAATTTTGAATGCCCATCATCTGGTCTCATTCCCCCGCGAAATCAGAGGAAACAGATTCAAGCATGTAGGTTCAACAGAAACTCAGACTCCAGCAGGGGCACCAGCAGAGACCAGACCAGACCCAGATCCGGCTTCGCCGCAGCCTTGCGACCTACAGTCGGAAACTCCGGCGGGAGGTGGAGAGCCCAGCAGTAGCGTCTCGTCCTCCGACCAGGAGCAGAGCGTTGGAGCCAACGACCACACAACGCTGCTGGAGACCCGAGCCGTATCGGGACTCCAGCAGCGTTGTGTCAGTGACTGCTGGATGGAAGGGAGGCACAGGAGAGGTAGAACCAGGAATGCGCAGGTGGCAGACTGTCAGACCCCTGCTGCAGTGAAATTAGGTTTTCGAAAGGGACTCCGGTGCTCGGAAACCCTCCTGCTTTGTGGACCACCAAAATCAACACAAAATGAAAAAAACCTCATAGCATCTTTAATATAAACACATTTGAAATAAAGGCATGGCTCCATCTGCAGATAAAAATGGGGGGGGGGGGGGGGGGCTCTGGTGTACGATGTGTCTGCTTCAGGGCAAAGAAATGTTTTAAGTCACCGCTGAAGTCAAGGTCAAAGGTCAGGTGCAGGTTGCGTTACCACCTAAAGTCAAAGCCAGGCATATTCGCCAAGTCAAGGTCTCTCAAGGTCCTTACTTAAACACACACTTAACCCACGTGCAGCTGACTGCACCCATATGGAACCTGACCGTATGTATAGTGTTGTGTTGTGGTGTGGTTGTGCGCGCGCCTGCGTGTGTTTGTGTGTGTTTGTGAGCGTGTGTGTGTGACAGTGAATAATAGTAGGCCAGAAGGGAGGCAGGCAGACATACAACGCCTTAGCGAGGAAGAAGGGGAGAGAAAGGAAGAGAGGACAGGTTGACTGAGAGAGGTTTGAACCACAGTGAACTTGAGCATATCAACACAGGCTTGTGTGTGTGTATGTGTGTGTGTGTGTGCGTTCTATTATTTCCCAGCTCTGCGGAGGGAGGAAAGAAAAACACAGCAGACAGCAGAACAAAACAAACAGAACACACAAGGGCAAAAAGTGCACATATATATTAAGAGGCAGAGAAAGAAAAAAAAGCCATTGTTGGAGCCGGGGAACAAAGGAAGCCGGGACAATGGGGGAGAGGCTGACAAAAGCCGCCGGCCGCAGGAAACAGGCCGGATAACAATGCCAGCGGAATGTGCCGACCAACTCGGGAACACAGCAAAAAAGAAAAGAAAAGCGGAGCGCCACCGTTCTGCGGAAAGCATAATAATGACCCCCCCCCCCCCCCCCCCCCCCCCCCCCCTACCCCCTCCCCCCTCCCAGCCTGCATACCGTGTTTCCGAACAAAGCCACCTGTCTGCCAGGGTCCACGGCTCCAAACCCCAGTGATGTATACGCATGTTTATTATCTGTGTTCAAAAGCTGCAAAAAAAAAAGCTACGAGTCTAAAACCAACACCTTCATCTTCGATCAACTATGCTCAGGAGCTCCGAATCTCCCTCCGACTGACTGAGTTTATGGTTGACAGCTCGACACAATTAACCTATTGTTTTTCTGCAATGGGAACTTTCTCAGGATCAACAAAAGGTTAGTACACAACTCTGTTTACAATTCCGGAGGGGTGTTCAGCACATTGCCTTTCGAGAATGCAAAGCGGTTCGTTTCCACCGACTGAAACCCGCGTTGTTTCCGTCCGTGTTTTGCTAGCTAGCTAGCGAGGCTGCGCGTATCAAAGAAAACATGGAGCCAGCATTGCTCCTTAACGCCACTAGTGGTCACCATTAAATTCTACTGAAAAGTTAACCTCTAACCTCTACTGCAACTTCAACAGCCGTTCAGTCGCATAAAGACCAACCTAAATCCAGGATAAACACATCTTGCTTAAGAGTCCTAGCATTTTAATAAAAATTGCACTACAAAATGATCTTGCTGGGTGGTGTAATGGCTAGCATTGTCACCTCACATCACGAGGGTCCCGGGTTCGATCACCGGGCGGTTCTTCTGTGTTTGCACGTTCTCCCTGTGGCAGCGTGGGTTCCCTCCGGGTTCTCTGGCTTCCTCACACAGTCCAAAGACATGCAGCTCAGGTTAATTGGAGAAAAAACTGCCCGTAGGTGTGAATGTGAGTGTGAATGGTGACCTGTCCAGGTGAACCCTGCCTTCTCCAATGTTTTAAATGGGAAATTAAACAGTTGTGGGAAACGTTGGAATTCAATGAGCAGCACAACACTCTTTTAATTGTTTTTTTATCTATAAACAGTTTCTCAATTGACCTTTTAAAGAGATTTACGACACAATGCCACAGTATGAATTGCACATACTGATTCTATCCATATCCACTCCTAGTTACTGCATGTGCTGTTGAATATAAAACATGTAGTACTAATATGAATAGAATATTGCTTCAGTTATTTTAGAAAACCTAGTAGAGCTGGGCGATGTGGCTGAACTCAATGTCACAACGTTAATGTCAGTAATTTTTGCTGGAGAGATATATCTGCCAAAACGGCAAATGTGTGCAAAACTATGCGGTTATTCATTAAATCGTCTCAAAGCTGTTCACACGTCAAAAAAAAAACATACTTTTTAATAGCACATTTCACTTGGATTTGTAAAACATTGACATGGTATTGTCATATCACAATGTTACACTACTAAAATACCTGTAAACATTAATAATTAATTATTACGCAGAAAAAAACAAAAATTAAAGTCACTGCTTGTTACTTCCCACCCAGTGCCATCTGGGTGAAGAAACCAGGTGTGAACCTATGAGGAGAGACACTTCCATTCAATGGCTTTGTGTAGTTTGACACGATACAAAAAACCGGGGGAGGAAAAGAAATAGAATGCCAGCATTCCGTCAAACACTTTTGTTACGGCTTTGCAACACACCGCACACATCAGCTGTCTGCCAAATCTCAATCTGCACCAATTGTGTGTGTGTGTTTGTACCTCAGCGCACGTGTGTGAGTCCTAATAAAATCGTCTCACATCGCTGAAGGTAACTAAAGCCTGGTAGCACATTAAATAACATTAAATTCAGCTGCAAGCGCCCCACTCATGTGTGAGTTTGGGCCCAAATCTTGTTTTCACACCCAAAAATTCCGTAAAGAACGAAATCAAATCAAAAAACGTCTGCCCTGTGATCTGAATAACACGGATACTTGACATCTGCAGTGACTATTGGAAGGACACACACACGCGCGCCGCGCAGACACATACACACACTTTCAGGTGTCGTGCTTTAGGGAGAATAGAAAGGTAGGAAGCTGTTTAGCTAACACTGTCGATATCAGCGAGGGGCTGAGTGAGTGTGTGTGTGTGTGTGTGTGTGTGTGTGTGTGTGTGTGTGTGTGTGTGTGTGTGTGTGTGTGTGTGTGCGTGTGCAGACCACCGAGTTTTGTCCCACGGCGAGTTATTCCTGGGTCTGCCCCCCCCCCATCTCAACGTTCCAAAGAGGACTAGTCTTTAGAGCTGCCACAGGTGGCTTTCACGCCTGTGTGTGTGTGTGTGTGTGTGTGTGTGTGTGTGTGTGTGTGTGTGTGTGTGTGTGTGTGTGTGTGTGTGTGTGTGTGTGTGTGTCACCCAACGCTGAGGTATGTGCTGAATCTCAGCGATCCACAGAGCCGCTGACAGCGAGGAATGCGTCAAGGTGTGCGAGTGTTTTAAAAGCACAATGTTGTTGTTTTCTTTCAAACAATGCTTTTAGCGTCTTTGGCCTGAACAATGGGGAACTCAAGGTCCTCGCCTTTTCCCTACACATCGGTCTCGTTTACTTAAACACGCACTTAGCCCACTGACTGCACCCATATGGAACCTGACCTTATGTAGAGTGTGTGTGTGTGTGTGTGTGGGGGGGGTGATTTGCATGGCATTGCTCTCTTCCTGAGGTTATACGATTGCAGTCCGTTTTTGTTTGTTTTTTAACCACCTTACGGTGCCGCTCACCACACACCGCT
Source organism: Cyclopterus lumpus (assembly GCF_009769545.1). Taxonomy (NCBI): domain Eukaryota; kingdom Metazoa; phylum Chordata; class Actinopteri; order Perciformes; family Cyclopteridae; genus Cyclopterus; species Cyclopterus lumpus. The sequence goes on along the minus strand of NC_046970.1, from coordinate 7,065,117 downwards.
GACAAATCACAATAAAAACAGACCTCAGAGCAGCTGTTGGGCTCAAGAAACCAAAAACAATTAAAAGCGCAAGATTTCTGTTCCAACTTTCTGTCACGTTAAAAATACTTTTCGACTAAGCGGATACTGCGGTGGCAAGTTCAGCTCACACTGGAGATAAACCGCCCAAGCAGGTTAAAAAATGTTTATGTTTTGTAAATGATTATGGTTTGGCTGAAAAATAACTAACTTTGTTGTGTAACTTAAGTGACATACACAACTTAAAATATGTCAACCTGTTGTCATTTTATACGGGACACGAATAGCGCCCTCCTAGGTGAAAGTCCTGTTTGTTTGACCCATGCTTTTACCCTATGTGAACCCTATGATTGGAAACTAGTATTTGTTATACGTTAAAAACAAATGTATTATGGGATAGAAGAGGTGTCACTCAAAATGTAATTGAGTATAGTTTCGTTGTGTGGGAACCAGTGGCGTAAGGTGGTTCCGACAGGCCCAATACACGCTATTTTGATGGGGTCGTTACTAGTTATGAAGTGCACACACACATATATGTGTATGTGTATATATATATATATACACATATACATATATACATACACACATACAAAATATATACCCATCATTCCATGATGAAAAGAAACAATTAAATTAAATGAATAATGTTTTTATATTTTATGTAGAATAAACATATAGCTTTGTTCTAGTTGGCTACTGACTTTACATTAAAAACTGTAAAGACCATGATGGAGATCTAGTTATATAGCAAATGACACAATTTTTTATTTATTTAACTGAATTATTTTCTAACCACAGAAATAATTCTAAGGTTCCAGACTGAGCTATTTGCAGAGGACCGGTTAACACATTGTTAGAGGACCTGCTCTCTCTACGCCCCCACCCCCCGACCCCAGGGGCCACAGTGCAATCTCAATGCATCTTTGTTTATGCCTGTGTTTGATATTCATATTCTCACAGACTGGCTTGTTTCTCAGAAAGTTCTGAAAACCAAGTGAAACTGCAATAGAAAGTTCAAAAGCAGTATGTCTCATACATTAAGTGATATTAGAAGCAGCGATGTGAAGCGCCACTACGAGACAAAGCAAACATACCGACTGATCAACAATGATGTTAACAGAGAGCTGAAACAAGTGATTTAATGACCACAGATAAAGTATTTTGGCTCTTTTTTTTTTTTTTTCTACAATGAAGTACTTTCTGTTTTAAATCCAGACTTTATTTCACTTTAAATAAGATAATATAATGTATTTATTATTAGAGTATGTATTATTTCAAATTAATTGAGTTAAATTTGAAATCTGTAATAAGTTTTGTTCTTTCTTTCTTTTTATTTAAATTTGACAGTCAGTTGTTGACTACATACAGATGTTAATACAACTTCAAAACATATTGCACATAATCAACGAGTGCAAAATTTGAGCAGATCTTTTGAACGGTGTTTTGAAACCCTACACTTCCCACAGCACAATAATCACTTCACACAAAACTGTCAGTTACCCAACAAGTTGTAACGCGTGAAGAAAAAATACTAACATTCCCCCTTCGGGGGATTGGCAATCCCTTCTGTTGTTCTCCCTTTCTTTTGTTTCCTTCTTCTTTCTCTCAGCGTTTTCTCTCCCCCCCCCCCCCCCCCCCCAACAGAAGCAGCTTGTTGGGTTTACGTCGTCCATGCCGCTCTCCAACTAGTGCCTGAGGCAGAATAGCAGAGAGAGCACAATAGACAGAGACAGAGACAGAGAAAGACACAGACAGAGAGAGAGAGAGCGACAGACAGAGACAGAGAGAGAGAGACAAGAGCCCGTTGAGCGCCGCAGGGTAAAAGAGGTTTTACTTGGTGATAAACAAATAAAGGCATTCCCATTGTCAACCCTGAGACTGACAGCTGTAATTGAAGGTTCCCCACAGGAACGTATCAAAAGGCAGAAAGCCACAACGCGCCTGGCGGCCGATCAAAACAACAAGTGTGCACGCAAGTGAATTATCTCACTCATCTACTTTTTTCCTCTCCCACGGTTTTTTCGGCCTGTGTTTTCATGACGGGCCGCTGCTCCAGCAGTAAGGTTCCAACCTGCCTCGTGGTCGTGTCGAGACAAGTGCCGAGCTGATGTCTTAACAAATGTTTGGGGAAATGTTTCACGGTTAGCAGCATGTGCTTTGGGGTGATGAAGCCGATCCGACTTGACGCGCCATCGAACGCTCCCGTCTAACCCGCTGGGCCTGGCTTGGTGGGATCACGCCCAGAGAGAGCTTCCAGCAAACTCAAACAAGGACACCGAATCAAATCTGCTTCCTTTTTTTAAAAAAAGATCTGCGACGCATCCAGGGTTCACATAACCTGTAACGTCTCCTTCGGTCGACGATCAGCCAGGGATGTTGCGTTGCTCGGATGCAGCTCAACGGAGACGTTTCCAAGTTCTCAAAGAACTCATAAAAAAAATTGTGCAGTTAAAAGAAAAAAAATGATTTGGAAGAAAGATTACAATAAAAATAGGAAATGTATTTATAACAAACCGTTCTAATGTCTAAAAGCTAGATTTAAGGGAACGGATTTCCATGTAGCCGGCAGCTTTCTGTACTGACCTGATGGGAAGGAGCAGGCCCGAGCAGGTCCAGCGGCACGCCGTCGCTAGAACAAACCTGCAGACACGAGTCATGGTGACTGGCTCACCCTCGCCGGTAACGCCTGTCTTTTTACTGCTTGCCTGTTACCTCTGACCCGGCCAACCCGCCTTCCCCCTCAAGGAGGAGAAGTACAAAGAGTCTCTTCAAATCCCACTGGGCATTTGCATAATTAGCATACCATTTCAGGTGAACCGCCGCTGCAGCACGATACTGATCGAACACCAGCCCACTAACAGGTGCGATGGCTCTGTGATAACAAAGTCGGCTTTATCCTCTGTTATGATTTCCTGGACATGTGACTAAAACCGGCCCAAGCGAGGTCACGAATCGTGACAAAGCCGTGGAGTGTTAAGGGCCAGGAAATAAAAGCAACATGTAGACAACAGAGTGAGATCGAATCAGCCAATCCATTGTGAGTGCGGTTTGATATCATTTTTTAACTAAGAGGAGAGGGACCTTACCTCAACCTAGTTGTAGGCACAATACCATAATTATTAAATCACTAATGCACAAAATGGTGCTTATTAAATCTTTGAGTCCTGAAAAGAAAACAAGCTGGAAGCCCAATTAGGTCACCATAAACTGTAATTCGTGATAAATGGCGCATTGTGGTTCTTTTTGGTGGTAAAATATAAAAACGTTGTTGCCATGCACAAGTAAAAGAAGCTCCGTGTTAAGGTGCAGGAAATGTTCCGTCACACGTCTACTTCATCTCTTGTATGAAATAATTCTGGTTCAGCGATTACATTTTGCTGTGTTACTACCATTCTTTGTGACCCCAACTGCACTTTTGGAGCTCTATCTGCAGTCCGCCATATTTTTCCGACACTATAAATGCGTGTGTAGTGAGTGATGGAGAAAAAACTGCAGCAGGATATTTGAGCTGGATGCAAATAACAGTACGCCGTGTTCACTCTACAAGCAACAAAGCTACAACACGTGGCCAGCTACATTGTTGCCATTGAAGGGTTGCCCGAGCGCTCATTGTAGTAGTTATGTCTTTAAAAACAGGAAAACAGCAAGAATATGTTTTTCTTAAAATTTCATGGACAGAAAGGATAGAGAAACGGCGACCAGAAATGGTGAAATAAAGAAAAAAGTGATTGGTTTACGCTTCACGAGTCATTAGAGCGCTGAAAACAGCTCATATTTGATCTGTGGTGTGTCACACGGCAAATATTATTATCCAATAGAGAGCGGCTACACCAACCAGATCTTTCTGCCACGTTTAGCAGCAAAAAGGTTGAAAGAAATGCAAAAGAAATACTCAAAATTCACGTCATTCATGTTTAATGCATCATTTATCGGCAACAACAGTTCAAACCTAAGCAGTTGTTGTAAACAAAGAACCAGATGCGCCGACTGCATATGCGAGAACACCCAATATAGTATAAACATATATAGTAAGTGCATCTGTGTCTGGTGTCTGTGTTGGGCCTTTAGTTAGCATCGACTCCATTATTGTATTGAGAGTTGTGTGCAGTCGAGAACACAAGAAAAAACTAAAAAAAAGTGGTGCAAGTGTAAATGATTGATCCAGTGCGATCAGGAGTGCTAGATCAGAACATTTGGGTACATTTATGGAGCACAGAAACTTTAAAAACTGTAATAAATGAGCGGTTGCAAGACAAACATTTTATCGACCTTAGCAATTGCAAATTCAGAGCCGTTGATAACAACCAGAGGTGTCAATTAAGCCCAACATTAAATTCAAATATTTAAAAAACTTATTAATTGGATTTACTGCTCAAGTTGAAAAGCTTGGTCTTAAAGCCTTTTCTAGGCTGTAGTTTCCGTATGCGTTTTTATTCATTATTAATGAACTAATTAATAATATTGATTACAGGCTGTTCTACATTCACAATCCCATCTGTACATTCAGCGGTGTTCTGTGCTTCTTTTGTCGTACAGTGCCTGGCATTGTTCATGAGATGCTATTTTGAGTGATGATGTTTGTACACGGACGGTGGCTCCGAGTGGTCAAACAACGCTCGTTTTAAGGATGTGAAAGAAAGAAAAAAAGGACAAGACAATGCAACCTGTTCCCAGAACGAGATTGCGGGCTGAAGTTTCAGAGTCGCGTGTAAACGGGATCAAAACCTGATGCGTACAATATTCACTCTGCAGTTCTTCCTTGCTTTTCATTTCCTCGACCCACCTGGCTTTTGGTAAAGTTCAGCTTCTTGGTGAAATTTCAAGACCTTCCAACAGAACATGGAATATTCTTTAGGCCACGCTGACAGATGGGGTCTCAAAGAATCGTGTGTGTGTGTGTGTGTGTGTGTGTGTGTGTGTTAGTGTGTGTGTGTGACTTGAACTATGTCTTTATTGGAAAGGTTGGTAAGATGTCCACAAACAAACAAATACACACACAGAGTTGTGGAACAAAGCTTCCTTGCGTTGCCGACTGGGCCTCATTAGAGAATGAGCTCTCAGGACTGGAGACACAAAAGCCTTGCCTTCTTCTCCTTCCCCTCTCCTCTCCTCTCCTCTCCTCTCCTCTCCTCTCCTCTCCTCTCCTCTCCTCTCCTCTCCTCTCCTCTCCTCTCCTCTCCTCTCCTCTCCTCTGTTCTCCTCTGTTCTCCTCTGTTCTCTTGGCCTTTTGATGTCGAGGGTACTGAACCATATAGTGCGGAGTCCAAAGAATAAGCTCATCAAGAATACACACTTAAGTTTCCTCTTCTTCTGGGGGGGGGAGGTTGTTTCCTACCTTTTTGTATGTGTGTGTGTGTATGTGTGTGTGTGTGTGTGTGTGTGTGTGTGTGTGTGTGTGTGTGTGTATGTGTGTGTGTGGAGAAATGAACACAGAGACCTACAAGCACCCGATAAGGTGCTGTTGTTCTGCGGTCGCTGGTCAGTACATCGCACAAAGAGCAGTGTTGGGAACTGCAGCGCTGCGACTGAGTGATAGAGAGATCACAAAGACTACATTTTACTCCCTTTTCCTCTTGGAGATCAGGGGCTGCCCTACCGAGACCTGCCCACTATGCACATGCACACACACACACACACACACACACACACACACACACACGCTATGTCACACTTCCAGTTTCCCCCATACCCATAAATATCAAATCGACACCAGGAGAGGTAGAAGTTAAATAAAGAAGTGGACCAACAAGGCAAAGCTGTGAGCCGGTCCCACGTTATATTTCGTCAGCTGCCATACGGACTAAACTAAGTGCTAAATTTATAGTCAATTCAACTTCAGTTATGTTATTTTACAGCAAACTGAGAATGAATAACGTTGACTTATTATTAGTGACGCTTTAGTCTGTTATTTTAACAGTTTGTTGCACATATTACAACATTGTATATGCTATATTAAGTATTTGTTCATGATTTCCAAATGATTTGTAAACCTTGAGGAGATCGTGTAAGACATTTATAGACATTAAATAGATAGAAGGAACAGATGTGTGTCACACATTGTAAATGGATCATGACAGCCTTTTAACTTAATGCAAATTGTTTACGAGCTAGCTGCCCTCGGCTAATCATCCGGAGGAACGGGTGATATCCATCCGTTGCGCCCGGCCACTGATGGAAACCTGGGTTGCCAGGTCCCTGTGACAAATCCAGCCCAGTGGCCCATTAATCCCAGACGAATAACGGATGAAAATGCCAGAAAATGTGGCCTTGCCAAATCATAGGCGCTGTTTTTAAAGTCCAACAGCGTTGCTGTCGTCGCCACTAATCCAGGCCCCAATGTTTCGTCAGCCTGGATTAGAGGTTTTCTCCCTCAACAGTTCTTCAACCCAGTTCCTAGATCGGCCTTGTGTAATAAGATACGATAGATAGATAGATAGATGGATGAACGAAACATATGAACGTGTAGACGTAATTCACAAACTCGCAAGCCAACTTGTTGCTTTGTACATTCGCTGGCGTCGTCCGTGTGTCAGATGTGCTGATCTGGGGTCTGTTTGCCAGAATAATGGGTTATAAAATAAAAATATAATATTATTAATGCAATTTGAACCCAAAACCGGGTTTACCTAACCACGCAAAAACGGACGATACTTCGAAAGCAGCCCAGTTCCACGGTAGAGCGACGGACTTGGCGACGCTGTCGAGGACTCACAATGAACAGAGACTGCCTGTGACTCCTGATCATTTTCTTAAATTAAACTACAAAGAAATGAAAGCCGATGATTTTACATACGCTGGCGTTCGTAAGGCTGCGGCCCTTTTCACGGACACGAGACTGAATCTGGTTTTGTTTTAAATCGTCTTTCAAAGAATGATTACTGATACATTTTTGTATTCATTTATTTTGCAAGGACAATGCACACTAATCAACAGTTGGACTGTAAGTGAGCCAGAGAGGCTAATTTCCATCTGCTGTCCCCGGCCAGATGTTTTTAAGGCAGCCTAAAAATCATCAACATCACTTACTTATCATTCGCATCCCCCTCCTCGACTGATTATCTCGACTTACTCCGAGCGCATGAATGCACTTTCCTCTGTGTTGCGCTGACGGACAGAGTTGTGGTCTTTTGTTTGCTCATCTGTGTGCGCTGTGGTTGGGTTTCGACAGAACTGATGAATGCAGAGAGCGACGTTAGTGTCAGCTTTGGGTTTAAGTTTTTTTTAGATTAACCCCCACGCTAGTGAGCATGTAACTACACACCACATTGTACTAAAGTGCACACGTTCAAGAGCTGCGAAACAAGAGATACTTTTAGGTCCCACAAGCACGAGGCTACGTATGCAACATGGGATTTTTGCGGTTCACCCAGGAAATACGAGACGGCTTTAGTTTTTCTCTCAAACCACAAGATGATGGACACATTTTTGGGGCTAAATTGGAAATTAGGGCCACGGTCTTTGTGTTTTTCACAATACAAGCAACGTTTGTATGGGTTTTATGCAAGATATCACTACACGGTGGAAAGAATGAAATCTACGCTTAGTAGTCTTCCCAGTCAACAGGTGTAAGACTGGAGAGGAGGTAAGCGCACGGTTTGGAGTTCACAGCTTCTCCAGACAGCAGCTGCTGTGCTGCTTTAATGCAGTGCTTTAAAGCTCAGACTCTTTGGGATTTTCGGTTACGGTTTCAAAAACAATGCTCGAACATCAGCCATACGATTGTGATACTGTATCAGACAAACTCGCAGCAAAATATGTAACAAAGCAATGGCTTTAAGTCCTCAAAAAAAACAAAAAAAATGACAATATGAATAACGGCACACTTCTTGCACCTGTAACCAGGGTGACCACCGTGCTTCATTGCCACTGTTACTATGAACTGTGTTTGAAGTATTTTGTCCGTGGTGAAAACAGGCCATCTAAATCCTGGCAAACAAAATACCATGGGACACTCTGCAAAATGTTCCCGGAAACTAGTGCCTCAATTTAACTGCATGGTTCGACTCCAATGTTAGAATCAGGTCCTTTCCTTCATTCCATTTTCACACTCAGTTAAGGCAGGATTTTTGAGCCGATATCCATAACAACGCCACGCCAACCTGTTGTGACCTATTGTACGGTGTAATAAATGACGTAGTGTACGTGTAATAAATAACGTAGTGTACGGTGTAATAAATAACGTAGTGTACGGTGTAATAAATAACGTAGTGTACGGTGTTTAATAAATAACGTAGTGTAAGGCGTAGTGTAAGGCATAGTGGCGTAGTTAATGTAGCTTACAGGGTAGGGTGCGCCGTATTGTGTGCCGTAGTGTACCATTTAGTATGCACCAACGTGCAATAGTGTATAGTGTAGTGTATACATACAGTTTGCAAATAGAAAAAAACAACTAAAAGTGACCATTGCTGGACCATGTAGCAGAAACGGGGCATGTCAGAACAGCCGTGACGCAGGTGGCATTTCCTTCATCCAGTGCTCTTTAGACGTGAGGCACATTGTCTCGCGGCCACTTCTCCTAACGATTGGTGGCCAAACGTCTTATCAGGGGGCAGAAGCCATAAAACAAGAGGGAGGAGATACGAACGCAAGGAAGTTGGTGTGCTGCAGATTAAACAGGAACTTTGTTGAGACCCTGGAGGACAATGAATGACAACCCTCATGGTACAAACCAAACAAGAACCTGTCCGAAAGCCTTGCTCCATAGCACGACTGCTGAACCAAAGCTCAACAGGACCAGAGCTGCTTGTACATCACTTAAAATAAACTGAACTATTTTCTACTTTTATTAAGCAGCTATGTCTTCTTTCATGACATATGTTAATCATGTAAATTCAAATCCATATTGTTAAAAAAAAATTAACTACTCAGTAACATACACAGTTTAAGTCAAATTGGCTCCATGTTGACCAAATACACCACTAAAAACACAACTAATTACAATCCAGTGGTAGTAACATTTTGATCTGAACACATCTTCCACTGATTGGGTTGTCTGTGAAAATATTCTACAGTAAAAGAAAAAACAGTACACAGCGCACTGGTAGTTGATATTTGTTTCCTTTCCATTCTGGTCATTGGAATAAAGAACTAAATCCTTTTAACGCCCAGTTCTAACTTCATGCGACCGTATGTCTTCATGTTTAACATGTCTGCTCCAAT